>NW_027210466.1:25000-69727 GCF_027789765.1 Dendropsophus ebraccatus | reverse complement strand
CTACAGAGAGGAGACAGCCCGCTACAGGAGCCGCTCTACAGAGAGGAGACAGCCCATACAGGAGCCGCTCTACAGAGAGGAGACAGCCTGCTACAGGAGCCGCTCTACAGAGAGGAGACAGCCGCTACAGGAGCTACAGAGAGGAGACAGCCTGCTACAGGAGCCGCTCTACAGAGAGGAGACAGCCTGCTACAGGAGCTACAGAGAGGAGACAGCCTGCTACAGGAGCTACAGAGAGGAGACAGCCCGCTACAGAGCCGCTCTACAGAGAGGAGACAGCCTGCTACAGGAGCTACAGAGAGGAGACAGCCCGCTACAGGAGCTACAGAGAGGAGACAGCCTGCTACAGGAGCTACAGAGAGGAGACAGCCCGCTACAGGAGCCGCTCTACAGAGAGGAGACAGCCCACTACAGGAGCCGCTCTACAGAGAGGAGACTGCCTGCTACAGGAGCCGCTCTACAGAGAGGAGACAGCCCGCTACAGGAGCCGCTCTACAGAGAGGAGACAGCCCGCTACAGGAGCCGCTCTACAGAGAGGAGACAGCCTGCTACAGGAGCCGCTCTACAGAGTGGAGACAGCCCGCTACAGGAGCCGCTCTACAGAGAGGAGACAGCCTGCTACAGGAGCCGCTCTACAGAGAGGAGACAGTCCGCTACAGGAGCTACAGAGAGGAGACAGCCTGCTACAGGAGCCGCTCTACAGAGAGGAGACAGCCCGCTACAGGAGCTACAGAGAGGAGACAGCCTGCTACAGGAGCCGCTCTACAGAGAGGAGACAGCCTGCTGCAGGAGCCGCTCTACAGAGAGGAGACAGCCCGCTACAGGAATTACAGAGATAAGACAGCCCGCTACAGGAGCTACAGAGAGGAGACAGCCCGCTACAGGAGCCGCTCTACAGAGAGGAGACAGCCTGCTACAGGAGCTACAGAGATGAGACAGCCCGCTACAGGAGCTACATAGAGGAGACAGCCCACTACAGGAACCACTCTACAGAGAGGAGACAGCCTGCTACAGAGAGGAGACAGCCCACTACAGGAGCTACAGAGAGGAGACAGCCTGCTACAGGAGCTACAGAGAGGAGACAGCCCGCTACAGGAGCTACAGAGAGGAGACAGCCCGCTACAGGAGCTACAGAGAGGAGACAGCCTGCTACAGGAGCTACAGAGAGGAGACAGCCCGCTACAGGAGCTACAGAGAGGAGACAGCCCGCTACAGGAGCTACAGAGAGGAGACAGCCTGCTACAGGAGCCGCTACACAGAAGAGACAGCCCGCTACAGGAGCCGACCTACAGAGAGGAGACAGCCCGCTACAGGAGCCGCTCTAAAGAGAGGAGACAGCCTGCTACAGGAGCCGCTCTACAGAGAGGAGACAGCATGCTACAGGAGCTACAGAGAGGAGACAGCCTGCTACAGGAGCTACAGAGAGGAGACAGCCCGCTACAGGAGCTACAGAGAGGAGACAGCCCGATACAGGAGCTACAGAGAGGAGACAGCCTGCTACAGGAGCTACAAAGAGGAGACAGCCTGCTACAGGAGCTACAGAGAGGAGACAGCCCGCTACAGGAGCTACAGAGAGGAGACAGCCTGCTACAGGAGCTACAGAGAGGAGACAGCCCGCTACAGGAGCTACAGAGAGGAGACAGCCTGCTACAGGAGCCGCTCTACAGAGAGGAGACAGCCTGCTACAGGAGCCACTCTACAGAGAGGAGACAGCCTGCTACAGGAGCCGCTCTACAGAGAGGAGACAGCCCGCTATAGGAGCTACAGAGAGGAGACAGCCCGCTACAGGAGCTACAGAGAGGAGACAGCCTGCTACAGGAGCTACAAAGAGGAGACAGCCTGCCTACAGGAGCTACAGAGAGGAGAAAGCCCGCTACAGGAGCTACAGAGAGGAGACAGCCTGCTACAGGAGCTACAGAGAGGAGACAGCCCGCTACAGAAGCTACAGAGAGGAGACAGCCTGCTACAGGAGCCGCTCTACAGAGAGGAGACAGCCTGCTACAGGAGCCACTCTACAGAGAGGAGACAGCCTGCTACACGAGCCACTCTACAGATAGGAGACAGCCTGCTACAGGAGCTACAGAGAGGAGACCAGCCCGCTACAGGAGCTACAGAGAGGAGACAGCTGCTACAGGAGCCACTCTACAGAGAGGAGACAGCCCGCTACAGGAGCCGCTCTACAGAAAGGGAGACAGCACGCTACAGGAGCAGCTCTACACAGAGGAGACAGCCTGATCCAAGAGCCGCTCTACAGAGAGGAGACAGCCCGCTACAGGAGCCGCTCTACAGAGAGGAGACAGCCCGCTACAGCAGCCGCTCTACAGAGAGTAGGACAGCCTGCTACAGGAGCCGCTCTACAAAGAGGAGACAGACCACTACAGGAGCCGCTCTACAGAGAGGAGACAACCCGCTACAGGAGCCGCTCTACAGAGAGAAGACAGCCCGCTACCAGAGCTACAGAGAGGAGACAGCCTGCTACAGGAGCTACAGAGAGGAGACAGCCTGCTATAGGAGCTACAAAGAGGAGACAGCCTGCTACAGGAGCCGCTGTACAGATAGGAGACAGCCTGCTACAGGAGCCGCTCTACAGAGAGGAGACAGCTTGCTACAGGAGCCGCTGTACAGAGAGAGGAGACAGCCCGCTACAGAAGCCGCTCTACAGAGAGGAGACAGCCCGCTACAGAAGCCGCTCTACAGAGAGGAGACAGCCTGCTACAGGAGCCGCTCTACAGAGAGGAGACAGTCTGCTATAGGAGCCGCTCTACAGAGAGAAGACAGCCCGCTACAGGAGCCACTCTACAGAGAGGAAACAGCCTGCTACAGGAGCCGCTTCTACAGAGAGGAGCCAGCCCGCTACAGGAGCCGCTCTACAGCGAGGAGACAGCCGCTACAGGAGCCGCTCTACAGAGAGGAGACAGCCTGCTACAGGAGCCGCTCTACAGAGAGGAGACAGCCTGCTACAGGAGCCGCTCTACAGAGAGGAGACAGCCCGCTACAGGAGCCGCTCTACAGAGAGGAAACAGCCCGCTACAGGAGCCGCTCTACAAAGAGGAGACAGCCTGCTACAGGAGCCGCTCTACAGAGAGGAGACAGCCTGCTTACAGGAGCTACAGAGAGGAGACAGCCCGCTACAGGAGCCGCTATACAGAGAGGAGACTGCCCGCTACAGGAGCCGCTCTACAGAGAGGAAACAGCCCGCTACAGGAGCCGCTATACAGAGAGGAGACAGCCCGCTACAGAAGCCGCTCTACAGAGAGGAGACAGCTTACTACAGGAGCCGCTCTACAGAGAGGAGACAGCCCGCTACAGAAGCCGCTCTACAGAGAGGAGACAGTCTGCTACAGGAGCCGCTCTACAGAGAGGAGACAGCCCGCTACAGGAGCCGCTCAACAGAGAGGAGACAGCCGGCTACAGGAGCCGCTCTGCAGAGAGGAGACAGCCCGCTACAGGAGCCGCTCTGCAGAGAGGAGACAGCCTGCTACAGGAGCCGCTTTAAAGAGAGGAGACAGCCCGCTACAGGAGCTGCTCTACAGAGAGGAGACAGCCTGCTACGGGAGCCGCTCTACAGAGAGGAGACTGCCTGCTACAGGAGCTACAGAGAGGAGACAGCCCGCTACAGGAGCTACAGAGAGGAGACAGCCCGCTACAGGAGCCGCTATACAGAGAGGAGACAGCCCGCTACAGGAGCTACAGAGAGGAGACAGCCCGCTACCGGAGCTACAGAGAGGAGACAGCCTGCTACAGGAGCTACAGAGAGGAGACAGCCTGCTACAGGAGCTACAGAGAGGAGACAGCCCGCTACAAGAGCCGCTCTACAGAGAGGAGGACAGCCTGCTACAGGAGCTACAGAGAGGAGACAGCCTGCTACAGGAGCTACAGAGATTAGACAGCCTGCTACAGGAGCCGCTCTACAGAGAGGAGACAGCCCGCTACAGGAGCCGCCTCTACAGAGAGGAGACAGCCCGCTACAGGAGCTAAAGAGAGGAGACACCCTGCTACAGGAGCCGCTACACAGAGAGGAGACAGCCTGCTACAGGAGACGCTCTACAGAGAGGAGACAGCCCGCTACAGGAGCTACAGAGAGGAGACAGCCTGCTACAGGAGCCGCTAAACATAGAGGAGACAGCCTGCTACAGGAGCTACAGAGAGGAGACAGCCCGCTACAGGAGCCGCTATACAGAGAGGAGACTGCCCGCTACAGGAGCCGCTGTACAGAGAGGAGACAGCCCGCTACAGTAGCCGCTATACAGAGAGGAGACAGCCCGCTATAGGAGCTACAGAGAGGAGACAGCCCGCTACAGGAGCTACAGAGAGGAGACAGCCTGCTACAGGAGCTACAAAGAGGAGACAGCCTGCTACAGGAGCTACAGAGAGGAGACAGCCCGCTACAGGAGCTACAGAGAGGAGACAGCCTGCTACAGGAGCTACAGAGAGGAGACAGCCCGCTACAGAAGCTACAGAGAGGAGACAGCCTGCTACAGGAGCCGCTCTACAGAGAGGAGACAGCCTGCTACAGGAGCCACTCTACAGAGAGGAGACAGCCTGCTACACGAGCCACTCTACAGAGAGGAGACAGCCTGCTACAGGAGCTACAGAGAGGAGACAGCCCGCTACAGGAGCTACAGAGAGGAGACAGCCTGCTACAGGAGCCACTCTACAGAGAGGAGACAGCCCGCTACAGGAGCCGCTCTACAGAAAGGAGACAGCACGCTACAGGAGCAGCTCTACACAGAGGAGACAGCCTGATACAAGAGCCGCTCTACAGAGAGGAGACAGCCCGCTACAGGAGCCGCTCTACAGAGAGGAGACAGCCCGCTACAGCAGCCGCTCTACAGAGAGTAGACAGCCTGCTACAGGAGCCGCTCTACAAAGAGGAGACAGACCACTACAGGAGCCGCTCTACAGAGAGGAGACAACCCGCTACAGGAGCCGCTCTACAGAGAGAAGACAGCCCGCTACAGGAGCTACAGAGAGGAGACAGCCTGCTACAGGAGCTACAGAGAGGAGACAGCCTGCTATAGGAGCTACAAAGAGGAGACAGCCTGCTACAGGAGCCGCTGTACAGATAGGAGACAGCCTGCTACAGGAGCCGCTCTACAGAGAGGAGACAGCTTGCTACAGGAGCCGCTGTACAGAGAGAGGAGACAGCCCGCTACAGAAGCCGCTCTACAGAGAGGAGACAGCCCGCTACAGAAGCCGCTCTACAGAGAGGAGACAGCCTGCTACAGGAGCCGCTCTACAGAGAGGAGACAGTCTGCTATAGGAGCCGCTCTACAGAGAGAAGACAGCCCGCTACAGGAGCCACTCTACAGAGAGGAAACAGCCTGCTACAGGAGCCGCTCTACAGAGAGGAGCCAGCCCGCTACAGGAGCCGCTCTACAGCGAGGAGACAGCCCGCTACAGGAGCCGCTCTACAGAGAGGAGACAGCCTGCTACAGGAGCCGCTCTACAGAGAGGAGACAGCCTGCTACAGGAGCCGCTCTACAGAGAGGAGACAGCCCGCTACAGGAGCCGCTCTACAGAGAGGAAACAGCCCGCTACAGGAGCCGCTCTACAAAGAGGAGACAGCCTGCTACAGGAGCCGCTCTACAGAGAGGAGACAGCCTGCTACAGGAGCTACAGAGAGGAGACAGCCCGCTACAGGAGCCGCTATACAGAGAGGAGACTGCCCGCTACAGGAGCCGCTCTACAGAGAGGAAACAGCCCGCTACAGGAGCCGCTATACAGAGAGGAGACAGCCCGCTACAGAAGCCGCTCTACAGAGAGGAGACAGCTTACTACAGGAGCCGCTCTACAGAGAGGAGACAGCCCGCTACAGAAGCCGCTCTACAGAGAGGAGACAGTCTGCTACAGGAGCCGCTCTACAGAGAGGAGACAGGCCCGCTACAGGAGCCGCTCAACAGAGAGGAGACAGCCGGCTACAGGAGCCGCTCTGCAGAGAGGAGACAGCCCGCTACAGGAGCCGCTCTGCAGAGAGGAGACAGCCTGCTACAGGAGCCGCTTTAAAGAGAGGAGACAGCCCGCTACAGGAGCTGCTCTACAGAGAGGAGACAGCCTGCTACGGGAGCCGCTCTACAGAGAGGAGACTGCCTGCTACAGGAGCTACAGAGAGGAGACAGCCCGCTACAGGAGCTACAGAGAGGAGACAGCCCGCTACAGGAGCCGCTATACAGAGAGGAGACAGCCCGCTACAGGAGCTACAGAGAGGAGACAGCCCGCTACCGGAGCTACAGAGAGGAGACAGCCTGCTACAGGAGCTACAGAGAGGAGACAGCCTGCTACAGGAGCTACAGAGAGGAGACAGCCCGCTACAAGAGCCGCTCTACAGAGAGGAGACAGCCTGCTACAGGAGCTACAGAGAGGAGACAGCCTGCTACAGGAGCTACAGAGATTAGACAGCCTGCTACAGGAGCCGCTCTACAGAGAGGAGACAGCCCGCTACAGGAGCCGCTCTACAGAGAGGAGACAGCCCGCTACAGGAGCTAAAGAGAGGAGACACCCTGCTACAGGAGCCGCTACACAGAGAGGAGACAGCCTGCTACAGGAGACGCTCTACAGAGAGGAGACAGCCCGCTACAGGAGCTACAGAGAGGAGACAGCCTGCTACAGGAGCCGCTAAACATAGAGGAGACAGCCTGCTACAGGAGCTACAGAGAGGAGACAGCCCGCTACAGGAGCCGCTATACAGAGAGGAGACTGCCCGCTACAGGAGCCGCTGTACAGAGAGGAGACAGCCCGCTACAGTAGCCGCTATACAGAGAGGAGACAGCCCGCTACAGAAGCCGCTCTACAGAGAGGAGGCAGCCTGCTACAGGAGCCGCTACACAGAGAGGAGACAGCCCGCTACAGGAGCCGCTCTATAGGGAGGAGTCAGCCTGCTACAGGAGCCGCTATACAGAGAGGAGACAGCCTGCTACAGGAGCTACAGAGAGGAGACAGCCCGCTACAGGAGCTACAGAGAGGAGACAGCCCGCTACAGGAGCCTTCTACAGAGAGGAGGCAGCCTGCTACAGGAGCCGCTCTACAGAGGGGAGACAACCTGCTACAGGAGCTACAGAGAGGAGACAGCCCGCTACAGGAGCAGCTCTACAGAGGGGAGACAGCCTGCTACAGGAGCCGCTCTACAGAGGGGAGACAGCCCGCTACAGGAGCTACAGAGAGGAGACAGCCCGCTACAGGAGCCGCTCTACAGAGAGGAGACAGCCTGCTACAGGAGCCGCTCTACAGAGAGGAGACAGCCTGCTACAGGAGCTACAGAGAGGAGACAGCCCGCTACAGGAGCCGCTATACAGAGAGGAGACTGCCCGCTACAGGAGCCGCTGTACAGAGAGGAGACAGCCCGCTACAGGAGCCGCTATACAGAGAGGAGACTGCCCGCTACAGGAGCCGCTGTACAGAGAGAAGACAGCCCGCTACAGAAGCCGCTCTACAGAGAGGAGACAGCCCACTACAGGAGCCGCTCTACAGAGAGGAGACAGTCTGCTACAGGAGCTACAGAGAGGAGACAGCCCGCTACAGGAGCTACAGAGAGGAGACAGCCCGCTACAGGAGCCGCTCTACAGAGAGGAGACAGCCGCTACAGGAGTTGCTCTACAGAGAGGAGACAGCCCGCTACAGGAGCCGCTCTGCAGAGAGGAGACAGCCTGCAACAGGAGCCGCTCTACAGAGAGGAGACAGCCCGCTACAGGAGCCGCTCTACAGATTGGAGACAGCCTGCTACAGGAGTCGCTCTACAGAGAGGAGACAGCCCGCTACAGGAGCCGCTCTACAGAGAGGAGACAGCCCGCTACAGGAGCCGCTCTACAGAGAGGAAACAGCCCGCTACAGGAGCCGCTCTACAGAGAGGAGACAGCCTGCTACAGGAGCCGCTCTACAGAGAGGAGACAGCCTGCTACAGGAGCTACAGAGAGGAGACAGCCCGCTACAGGAGCCGCTATACAGAGAGGAGACTGCCCGCTACAGGAGCCGCTGTACAGAGAGGAGACAGCCCGCTACAGGAGCCGCTATACAGAGAGGAGACAGCCCGCTACAGAAGCCGCTCTACAGAGAGGAGACAGCTTACTACAGGAGCCGCTCTACAGAGAGGAGACAGCCCGCTACAGAAGCCGCTCTACAGAGAGGAGACAGTCTGCTACAGGAGCCGCTCTACAGAGAGGAGACAGCCCGCTACAGGAGCCGCTCAACAGAGAGGAGACAGCCGGCTACAGGAGCCGCTCTGCAGAGAGGAGACAGCCCGCTACAGGAGCCGCTCTGCAGAGAGGAGACAGCCTGCTACAGGAGCCGCTTTAAAGAGAGGAGACAGCCCGCTACAGGAGCTACAGAGAGGAGACAGCCCGCTACAGGAGCTACAGAGAGGAGACAGCCCGCTACAGGAGCCGCTATACAGAGAGGAGACAGCCCGCTACAGGAGCTACAGAGAGGAGACAGCCCGCTACCGGAGCTACAGAGAGGAGACAGCCTGCTACAGGAGCTACAGAGAGGAGACAGCCTGCTACAGGAGCTACAAAGAGGAGACAGCCTGCTACAGGAGCTACAGAGAGGAGACAGCCCGCTACAAGAGCCGCTCTACAGAGAGGAGACAGCCTGCTACAGGAGCTACAGAGAGGAGACAGCCTGCTACAGGAGCTACAGAGAGGAGACAGCCTGCTACAGGAGCCGCTCTACAGAGAGAAGACAGCCCGCTACAGGAGCCGCTCTACAGAGAGGAGACAGCCCGCTACAGGAGCCGCTCTACAGAGAGGAGACAGCCCGCTACAGGAGCTACAGAGAGGAGACAGCCCGCTACAGGAGCTACAGAGAGGAGACAGCCTGCTACAGGAGCCACTCTACAGATTGGAGACAGCCCACTACAGGAGCCGCTCTACAGAGAGGAGACAGCCCGCTACAGGAGCCGCTCTACAGAGAGGAGACAGCCTGCTACAGGAGCCGCTCTACAGAGAGGAGACAGCCCGCTACAGGAGCCGCTCTACAGAGAGGAGACAGCCTGCTACAGGAGCCGCTCTACAGAGGGGAGACAACCTGCTACAGGAGCTACAGAGAGGAGACAGCCTGCTACAGGAGCCACTCTACAGATTGGAGACAGCCCACTACAGGAGCCGCTCTACAGAGAGGAGACAGCCCGCTACAGGAGCCGCTCTACAGAGAGGAGACAGCTTGCTACAGGAGCCGCTCTACAGAGAGGAGACAGCCCGCTACAGGAGCCGCTCTACAGAGAGGAGACAGCCCGCTACAGGAGCCGCTCTACAGAGAGGAGACAGCCTGCTAGAGGAGCCGCTCTACAGAGAGGAGACAGCCTGCTACAAGAGCCGCTCTACAGATTGGAGACAGCCTGCTACAGGAGCCGCTTTACAGAGAGGAGACAGCCCGCTACAGGAGCCGCTCTACAGAGAGGAGACAGCCTGCTACAGGAGCCGCTCTACAGAGAGGAGACAGCCTGCTATAAGAGCCACTCTACAGAGAGGAGACAGCCCGCTACAGGAGCCGCTCTACAGAGAGGAGACAGCCTGCTACAGGAGCCGCTCTACAGAGAGGAGACAGCCTGCTACAGGAGCCGCTCTACAGAGAGGAGACAGCCTGCTACAGGAGCCGCTCTACAGAGAGGAGACAGCCTGCTACAGGAGCCGCTCTACAGAGAGGAGACAGCCTGCTACAGGAGCCGCTCTACAGAGAGGAGACAGCCCGCTACAGGAGCCGTTCTACAGAGAGAGGAGACAGCCTTCTACAGGAGCTACAGAGAGGAGACAACCCACTACAGGAGCCGCTCTACAGAGAGGAGACAGCCCGCTACAGGAGCTACAGAGAGGAGACAGCCCCCTACAGGAGCTACAGAGAGGAGACAGCCTGCTACAGGAGCTAAAGAGAGGAGACAGCCTGCTACAGGAGCTACAGAGAGGAGACAGCCTGCTACAGGAGCTACAGAGAGGAGACAGCCTGCTACAGGAGCTACAGAGAGGAGACAGCCTGCTACAGGAGCCGCTCTACAGAGAGGAGACAGCCCGCTACAGGAACTACAGAGAGGAGACAGCCTGCTACAGGAGCCGCTCTACAGAGAGGAGACAGACTGCTATAGGAGCCGCTCTACAGAGAGGAGACAGCCTGCTACAGGAGCCGCTCTACAGAGAGGAGACAGCCCGCTACAGGAGCCGCTATACAGAGAGGAGACAGCCCGCTACAGGAGCTACAGAGAGGAGACAGCCCCCTACAGGAGCTACAGAGAGGAGACAGCCTGTTACAGGAGCTACAGAGAGGAGACAGCCTGCTACAGGAGCTACTCTACAGAGAGGAGACAGCCTGCTACAGGAGCTACAGAGAGGAGACAGCCCGCTACAGGAGCCGCTCTACAGAGAGGAGACAGCCTGCTACAGGAGCCGCTCTACAGAGAGGAGACAGCCCGCTACAGAAGCCGCTCTACAGAGAGGAGACAGCCCGCTACAGGAGCTACTATACAGAGAGGAGACAGCCCGCTACAGGAGCCGCTCTACAGAGAGGAGACAGCCCGCTACAGGAGCTGCTCTACAGAGAGGAGACAGCCCGCTACAGGAGCCGCTCTACAGAGAGGAGACAGCCTGCTACAGGAGCCGCTCTACAGAGAGAAGACAGCCTGCTACAGGAGCCGCTATACAGAGAGGAGACAGCTTGCTACAGGAGCCGCTATACAGAGAGGAGACAGCCCGCTACAGGAGCCGCTCTACAGAGAGGAGACAGCCTGCTACAGGAGCCGCTCTACAGAGAGGAGACAGCCTGCTACAGGAGCCGCTCTACAGAGAGGAGACAGCCCGCTACAGGAGCCGCTCTACAGAGAGGAAACAGCCCGCTACAGGAGCCGCTCTACAGAGAGGAGACAGCCTGCTACAGGAGCTGCTCTACAGAGAGGAGACAGCCTGCTACAGGAGCCGCTCTACAGAGAGGAGACAGCCTGCTACAGGAGCTGCTCTACAGAGAGGAGACAGCCCGCTACAGGAGCCGCTCTACAGAGAGGAGACAGCCTGCTACAGGAGCTGCTCTACAGAGAGGAGACAGCCCGCTACAGGAGCTACAGAGAGGAGACAGTCTGCTACACGAGCTACAGAGAGGAGACAGCCCGCTACAGGAGCTACAGAGAGGAGACAGCCCGCTACAGGAGCTACAGAGAGGAGACAGCCCGCTACAGGAGCTACAGAGAGGAGACAGCCTGCTACAGGAGCTACAGAGAGGAGACAGCCCGCTACAGGAGCTACAGAGAGGAGACAGCCCGCTACAGGAGCTGCTCTACAGAGAGGAGACCGCTTCTACCCTGTAAGGCTCTTGCTATTAACGGAAGGAGCTGCTGCTATTACTGTTATCTAAGTAAATAAATCACTTGTGTTCTATAATGGCTTGAGGTACCACAGCACAGACAAGAAGTGTTGTCATAGGGACAAAGCAAGAGACAATCAGCAGAGATGGATCTGGTCATTGAGTCCTGTAGATGTGGTCAGGTGACTCCGTGCCTCCCTCTACTCACTTGACGTTGGCCACACATGGCTCCCGGCTGATGATATTCTCTCGGACATCCATGTCTCCGTGAGCGAAGGCGACCAGCCACCACATCATGGCGAACAGCAGCCAGCTGCACAGGAAGGACATGGTGAAGATCACCAGCGTGTGCCGCCACTTCAGGTCCACCAGGGTGGTGAAGACATCTTGTAGGAACCGGCCTTGTTCCCGGATATTTTGTGAGCCACGTTGCACGCTCCATTCTTTGCCACAAATCGGGCTTTCTTCAGACGGTCGCGGATTCGCGGTTTTTGTAGATTTTCTGCAGCAATTCTGGCCAAAACATATTCCTCAGGAATGATACTCTTACGGGCCAACATTCTGCTGCTATCATAGTCCTAGAATAATGGTGATAGGAGATGTGGTGTGAGTCCTGCTACCTCCAGGGGCTCCAATCTATAGGGGAAAACGGAGAGACATTGTCCTGAGAATACAGCCTATCCATCACTGAGAATACAGCCTATCCATCTCTGAGAATACAGCCTATCCATCACTGAGAATACAGCCTATCCATCACTAGAGATCAGCGGTGACATCACTGAGAATACAGCCTATCCATCACTAGAGATCAGCGGTGACATCACTGAGAATACAGCCTATCCATCACTAGAGATCAGCGGTGACATCACTGAGAATACAGCCTATCCATCACTGGAGATCAGTGACATCACTGAGAATACAGCCTATCCATCACTAGAGATCAGCGGTGACATCACTGAGAATACAGCCTATCCATCACTAAGAATACAGCCTATCCATCACTAAGAATACAGCCTATCCATCACTGAGAATACAGCCTATCCATCACTGAGAATACAGCCTATCCATCACTGAAAATACAGCCTATCCATCACTGAGAATACAGCCTATCCATCACTGAGAATACAGCCTATCCATCACTGAGAATACAGCCTATCCATCACTGAGAATACAGCCTATCCATCACTGAGAATACAGCCTATCCATCACTGAGAATACAGCCTATCCATCACTAAGAATACAGCCTATCCATCACTGAGAATACAGCCTATCCATCACTGAGAATACAGCCTATCCATCACTAGAGATCAGCAGTGACATCACTGAGAATACAGCCTATCCATCACTAGAGATCAGTGACATCACTGAGAATACAGCCTATCCATCACTAGAGATCAGCGGTGACATCACTAGAGATCAGCGGTGACATCACTGAGAATACAGCCTATCCATCACTAGAGATCAGCGGTGACATCACTGAGAATACAGCCTATCCATCACTAGAGATCAGCGGTGACATCACTGAGAATACAGCCTATCCATCACTAGAGATCAGTGACATCACTGAGAATACAGCCTATCCATCACTAG
This sequence comes from Dendropsophus ebraccatus, assembly GCF_027789765.1. Taxonomy (NCBI): domain Eukaryota; kingdom Metazoa; phylum Chordata; class Amphibia; order Anura; family Hylidae; genus Dendropsophus; species Dendropsophus ebraccatus. The sequence goes on along the minus strand of NW_027210466.1, from coordinate 56,863 downwards.
AGATCAGCGGTAACATCACTGAGAATACAGCCTATCCATCACTAGAGATCAGTGACATCACAGAGAATACAGCCTATCCATCACTAGAGATCAGCGGTGACATCACTGAGAATACAGCCTATCCATCACTAGAGATCAGTGACATCACTGAGAATACAGCCTATCCATCACTAGAGATCAGTGACATCACTGAGAATACAGCCTATCCATCACTAGAGATCAGTGACATCACTAGAGATCAGCGGTGACATCACTGAGAATACAGCCTATCCATCACTAGAGATCAGCGGTGACATCACTAGAGATCAGCGGTGACATCACTGAGAATACAGCCTATCCATCACTAGAGATCAGCGGTGACATCACTGAGAATACAGCCTATCCATCACTAGAGATCAGTGGTGACATCACTGAGAATACAGCCTATCCATCACTAGAGATCAGTGACATCACTGAGAATACAGCCTATCCATCACTAGGGATCAGCAGTGACATCACTGAGAATACAGCCTATCCATCACTAGAGATCAGTGACATCACTGAGAATACAGCCTATCCATCACTAGAGATCAGTGACATCACTGAGAATACAGCCTATCCATCACTAGAGATCAGCGGTGACATCACTGAGAATACAGCCTATCCATCACTAGAGATCAGTGACATCACTGAGAATACAGCCTATCCATCACTAGAGATCAGTGACATCACTGACAATACAGCCTATCCATCACTAGAGATCAGCAGTGACATCACTGAGAATACAGCTTATCCATCACTAGAGATCAGCGGTGACATCACTGAGAATACAGCCTATCCATCACTAGAGATCAGCAGTGACATCACTGAGACTACAGCCTATCCATCACTAGAGATCAGTGACATCACTGAGAATACAGCCTATCCATCACTAGAGATCAGCGGTGACATCACTGAGAATACAGCCTATCCATCACTAGAGATCAGCGGTGACATCACTGAGAATACAGCCTATCCATCACTAGAGATCAGTGACATCACTGAGAATACAGCCTATCCATCACTGAGAATACAGCCTATCCAGGCTCGGACTGGGCCACCGGGGGGCCGGGGAAACCCCCGGTGGGCCCCGAGCTGGAGTGGGCCCCCTGCTCCTAGGGGGGCCGGGGGCCGCACCTCCCTTAACTGGAAGCGATCGCAACAATCGCTTCCAGTTAAATGTAAGGAAGTGTTCTGATTGACAGGGCGGGAAGCCGTAGGCTTCCCGCCCTGTCAATCACTCTTGTGACCGCAAGCAGAGATTTGCTTGCGATCACAAGAGTGTCGCAAGCTCCGTTGCGAAGTCCCGGCAGCGCCATCACTGATCTCAGTGTGCGCCGCGGCGGCTAGGACTTCCGGTTCATGGAGCGAATACCGGAAGTCCTAGCCGCCGCGGCGCACACTGAGCTCAGTGATGGCGCTGCCGGGACTTCGCAACGGAGCTGCTGATCTGGAGGAGGCCGGCGTCCGACGGGGGATCGTGTGGTTAGGTGAGTTGTCTTGTGTTTTTTTTATTTTTATCAGAGGGGGCAAGATAAGGGGGGTCTGTATACAGGGGGAGGACAACATAAGGGGGGCTGTATACAGGGGGAGGACAACATAAGGGGGTCTGTATACAGGGGGAGGACAACATAAGGGGGTCTGTATACAGGGGGAGGACACATAAGGGGGGCTGTATACAGGGGGAGGACAACATAAGGGGGTCTGTATACAGGGGGAGGACAACATAAGGGGGGCTGTATACAGGGGAGGACAACATAAGGGGGTCTGTATACAGGGGGAGGACAACAGAAGGGGGTCTGTATACAGGGGGAGGACAACATAAGGGGGGCTGTATACAGGGGGAGGACAACATAAGGGGGTCTGTATACAGGGGGAGGACAACATAAGGGGGTCTGTATACAGGGGGAGGACAACATAAGGGGGTCTGTATACAGGGGGAGGACAACATAAGGGGGGCTGTATACAGGGGGGAGGACAACATAAGGGGGTCTGTATACAGGGGGAGGACAACATAAGGGGGGGCTGTATACAGGGGGAGGACAACATAAGGGGGTCTGTATACAGGGGGAGGACAACAGGAGGGGGTCTGTATACAGGGGGAGGACAACATAAGGGGGTCTGTATACAGGGGGAGGACAACATAAGGGGGTCTGTATACAGGGGGAGGACAACATAAGGGGGGCTGTATACAGGGGAGGACAACATAAGGGGGGCTGTATACAGGGGAGGACAACATAAGGGGGTCTGTATACAGGGGGAGGACAACATAAGGGGGTCTGTATACAGGGGGGAGGACAACAGAAGGGGGGCTGTATACAGGGGGGAGGACAACATAAGGGGGTCTGTATACAGGGGGAGGACAACATAAGGGGGTCTGTATACAGGGGGGAGGACAACATAAGGGGGGCTGTATACAGGGGAGGACAACATAAGGGGGTCTGTATACAGGGGGAGGACAACATAAGGGGGTCTGTATACCAGGGGGGAGGACAACAGAAGGGGGGCTGTATACAGGGGGGAGGACAACATAAGGGGGTCTGTATACAGGGGGAGGACAACATAAGGGGGTCTGTATACAGGGGGGAGGACAACATAAGGGGGGCTGTATACAGGGGAGGACAACATAAGGGGGTCTGTATACAGGGGGAGGACAACATAAGGGGGTCTGTATACAGGGGGGAGGACAACAGAAGGGGGGCTGTATACAGGGGGGAGGACAACATAAGGGGGTCTGTATACAGGGGGAGGACAACATAAGGGGGGCTGTATACAGGGGAGGACAACATTAGGTGGGCTGTATACAGGGGGAGGACAACATAAGGGGGGCTGTATACAGGGGGAGGACAACATAAGGGGGTCTGTATACAGGGGGAGGACAACATAAGGGGGGCTGTATACAGGGGGGAGGACAACAGAAGGGGGTCTGTATACAGGGGGAGGACAACAGAAGGGGGTCTGTATACAGGGGGAGGACAACAGAAGGGGGTCTGTATACAGGGGGGACAACAGAAGGGGGTCTGTATACAGGGGGAGGACAACAGAAGGGGGTCTGTATACAGGGGGAGGACAACAGAAGGGGGTCTGTATACAGGGGGAGGACAACAGAAAGGGGTCTGTATACAGGGGGAGGACAACAGAAAGGGGTCTGTATACAGGGGGAGGACAACATAAGGGGGTCTGTATACAGGGGGAGGACAACAGAAAGGGGTCTGTATACAGGGGGAGGACAACAGAAGGGGGGCTGTATACAGGGGGAGGACAACAGAAGGGGGTCTGTATACAGGGGGGGGGACAACATAAGGGGGGCTGTATACAGGGGGAGGACAACAGAAGGGGGCTATATACAGGGGGAGGACAACAGAAAGGGGTCTGTATACAGGGGGAGGACAACAGAAGGGGGTCTGTATACAGGGGGAGGACAACATAAGGGGGGCTGTATACAGGGGGAGGACAACAGAAGGGGTCTGTATACAGGGGGGGACAACATAAGGGGGGCTGTATACAGGGGGAGGACAACATAAGGGGGGGCTGTATACAGGGAAGGACAACATAAGGGGGGCTGTATACTGGGAAGGACAACATAAGGGGGACTGTATACTGGGAAGGACAACATAAGGGGGGTTGTATACAGGGGGAGGACAACATAAGGGGGGCTGTATACAGGGGGAGGACAACATAAGGGGGGCTGTATACAGGGGAAGGACAACATAAGGGGGTATATACAGGGGAAGGACAACATAAGGGGGCTGTATACAGGAAAGGACAACATAAGGGGGGTTGTATACAGGGGGAGGACAACATAAGGGGGGGTTGTATACAGGGGGAGGACAACATAAGGGGGGCTGTATACAGGGGGAGGACAACATTAGGGGGGGGGCTGTATACAGGGGGAGGACAACAGAAGGGGCTGTATACAGGGGGAGGACAACATAAGGGGGTATATACAGGGGGAGGACAACATAAGGGGGGCTGTATACAGGGGGAGGACAACAGAAGGGGGTCTGTATACAGGGGGAGGACAACATAAGGGGGGCTGTATACAGGGGGAGGACAACAGAAGGGGGTCTGTATACAGGGGGGGACAACATAAGGGGGGCTGTATACAGGGGGAGGACAACATAAGGGGGGCTGTATACAGGGAAGGACAACATAAGGGGGGCTGTATACTGGGAAGGACAACATAAGGGGGGCTGTATACTGGGAAGGACAACATAAGGGGGGTTGTATACAGGGGGAGGACAACATAAGGGGGGCTGTATACAGGGGAAGGACAACATAAGGGGGTATATACAGGGGAAGGACAACATAAGGGGGTATATACAGGGGGAGGACAACATAAGGGGGGCTGTATACAGGGGAAGGACAACATAAGGGGGTATATACAGGGGAAGGACAACATAAGGGGGGTATATACAGGGAGGACAACATAAGGGGGGCTGTATACAGGGGGAGGACAACATAAGGGGGGCTATACGGGGGAATAGACAACATAAGGGGCTATATGGGGGGTAGGGATGGACAACATAAGGGGGCTATCTATATGGGGGGATGGATAACACAAGCGGGCAGTTATAAGGGGGATAACACAGGGAGCCATCTATAAGGGACACTAAATGGGGGCAATTTATAAGGAGGACAACACTGAGGAGGCATCTATAAAGGGCACTACACAGAGGGGGACAACAATGTATAAGGGTAACTATACTGGGTGCGGTGTGTATACAATAGGGCATGCACAGAGAGGGGCATCTACTTTAGTGGACTACACAGAGGGGTCATCTATAAGGGGACTACACAGAGGGGGCCATATACTATAGGGCAGGAATAGGGAACCTTGGCTCTCCAGCTGTTGCAAAACTACAGCTTTAGCTGTGGCTGTCCAGGCATGATGGGAGTTGTAGTTTTGCAACAGCTGGAGAGCCAAGGTTCCCTACCCCTGATATAGGGAATGCACAGAGGTTGTCATCTACTGTAAGTGGATTACACAGAGGGGGATCTCTACTATGGAGAACTGAACAAGGGGCCATCTACAAGGTGTGTACACTATATAATATACATATATATATATATACACGCTACAAATAGTCAGGGCTAACCACTAAGAGAAGGTGTAAAGAGGCCAATACAGATGTGCAGTGTGTAGAGAGATGAGGATGGTGACAGAGCGAGGAGCCTAATATATTTCTCTGGCAGATTCTGTGGATTCGTGGCTCGGAGAAGTTCTCATAATGGCCCAGGACAGATGGAGAAGAAGATGAAAAGGGAAGAACTCCGATCAGAGAAGACGTCCCCTGTGAGTCACTAAATCTATGTGCACTGTAATGTATATGGTGTAGAGCTGGGGCCACCTCTATATGACTGTATGAGGGGATATTGATCTTTTGTTCAGAGGATTTTATTCAGTAGCAGCGGTGGTGTTAGTCAGTATTTGGTGGTGTTAGTCAGTATGTGGTGGTGTTAGTCAGTATGTGGGGGTATTATTTGTTACTTGTAATCTGGTGTGGTGTTCATTGGTCTTAGTATACCAGATTTGGTCAGTAACAATATGGTAGCAATGGTTGTGGTGTTGCGGTAATATTTCCCCCTTGTGTACTGGTAATATTGGTCTCAGTATACAGGATTTGGTCAGTAACAGTATAGCGGTAATATGTATGGTGATACTATTTCCCTCCTGTATACTGGTTTATTGGTAATATCGGTCTTGATAGACAGGATTTGGTCAGTTACTATATAGCGGTAATATGTGTGGGGATATTTGCTCTTTGTATACTGGTGTTATTGGTAGCTGTATGACTTGTATCTAAGTATACAGCGTTATCATGCAAAGAATATTGTCTTATAGCCCAATTACACCGGCCAATAATCGGTAACAAGTGCTCCTAGGAAGTCTATTCAGCCGATGATCGGCCCATGTAAAAGTGCCAGAGATCTGCTGACATGCAAGCAAATGCCCCATAGTCGGCTGATTTGATCTTTTGTGCGGCTGAGATCATTGCTGTCGGCTGCACATCACCTGCCCTGCTGATTAGCAATCATTTGCAGCCCTATGCTGCCCCATATCACCCCATGTTAATGTTACCATAGATAAGTATGGTGGCAGAAGGGTGGGCCCCAAGAATGATTTCCCCTGGTGGGCCAAGGCACTCCAGTACGACACTGAGCCTATCCATCACTAGAGACCAGCGGTGACATCACTAGAGACCAGCGGTGACATCACTAGAGACCAGCGGTGACATCACTAGAGACCAGCGGTGACATCACTAGAGACCAGCGGTGACATCACTAGAGATCAGCGGTGACATCACTAGAGATCAGCGGTGACTATCTTCTTCCATCTGCACTGATCACTTACCGTAACTCCACATAGTAGAGATCTGATGGTTCCACCTATAGATATAAATGTCTTCTCTCTCTCCGGACCCCAGAGTGACCGCTCCCTGCACCTCCCTGCACCTCCCTGCACCTCCCTGCACCTCCCTGCAGTCCTGAGCACAGACAGAGCCTTCCCTGCACTGTGATCGGACCCGTGCTCAGTTGCTGTCAGTCCTCGTCTCCGGAGCTGTAGTTCTCAGTGGTCCCTGCACTCGGTTGCTGTCAGTCCTCGTCTCCGGAGCTGTAGTTCTCAGTGGTCCCTGCACTCGGTTGTTGTCAGTCCTCGTCTCCGGAGCTGTAGTTCTCAGTGGTCCCTGCACTCGGTTGTTGTCAGTCCTCGTCTCCGGAGCTGTAGTTCTCAGTGGTCCCTGCACTCGGTTGTTGTCAGTCCTCGTCTCCGGAGCTGTAGTTCTCAGTGGTCCCTGCACTCGTTTGATGTCAGTCCTCGTCTCTGGAGCTGTAGTTCTCAGTGGTCCCTGCACTCGGTTGCTGTCAGTCCTCGTCTCCGGAGCTGTAGTTCTCAGTGGTCCCTGCACTCGGTTGTTGTCAGTCCTCGTCTCCGGAGCTGTAGTTCTCAGTGGTCCCTGCACTCGGTTTGCTGTCAGTCCTCGTCTCCGGAGCTGTAGTTGTCAGTGGTCCCTGCACTCGGTTGCTGTCAGTCCTCGTCTCCGGATCTGTAGTTCTCAGTGGTCCCTGCACTCGGTTGTTGTCAGTCCTCGTCTCCGGAGCTGTAGTTCTCGATGGTCCCTGCACTCGGTTGCTGTCAGTCCTCGTCTCCGGAGCTGTAGTTCTCGATGGTCCCTGCACTCGGTTGCTGTCAGTCCTCGTCTCCGGAGCTGTAGTTCTCGATGGTCCCTGCACTCGGTTGCTGTCAGTCCTCGTCTCCGGAGCTGTAGTTCTCGATGGTCCCTGCACTCATTTGCTGTCAGTCCTCGTCTCCGGAGCTGTAGTTCTCAGTGGTCCCTGCACTCGGTTGCTGTCAGTCCTCGTCTCCGGAGCTGTAGTTCTCGATGGTCCCTGCACTCGGTTGCTGTCAGTCCTCGTCTCCGGAGCTGTAGTTCTCTGAAGTTCCCCGGCAGCAGATGAGTCGGTCCTCAGTCTGGACGTTTTCCTGCAGTTAGCGGTGACGTGAGGGGGGGAGGGTCTGCTGGGTCCTGTCCTAGGACTGACTGTCCCTGGAGGCCCGGGCTGCACCCTCAGGGTAATGTGCCAGGTACAAGCCGGTCCTGGCACCATAGTCAGGGACATCAAACAGGAGCCAAAACTAACTGTGACCTCTGACCTGCGACAACCGAGCGAGAAGAGAATCGAGAAGAAAGCTAAAGCAATCCACTACGTCTCCTGCAGTAACTGATAGCGGGGACGAGGGAGGGAGAGGGTTAACTGCGGGGGGAGGGGGGGGGGGCAATTATAACTTATCCTTCTCTCATAGAAACAGCACGTCTGGTAAGAAGAGACCCCCAGGTCAGAGACATCCGGCCTCAGGACCCCCAACCCTCACTATACAGAGACCCCCAGGTCAGAGACATCCGGCCACAGGACCCCCAACCCTCACTATACAGAGACCCCCGCGGGTCAGAGACATCCGGCCACAGGACCCCCAACCCTCACTATACAGAGACCCCCCCAGGTCAGAGACATCCGGCCACAGGACCCCCAACCCTCACTATACAGAGACCCCCCCAGGTCAGAGACATCCGGCCACAGGACCCCCAACCCTCACTATACAGAGACCCCCGCGGGTCAGAGACATCCGGCCACAGGACCCCCAACCCTCACTATACAGAGACCCCCCCAGGTCAGAGACATCCGGCCACAGGACCCCCAACCCTCACTATACAGAGAACCCCCGCGGGTCAGAGACATCCGGCCACAGGACCCCCAACCCTCACTATTCAGAGACCCCCCCCAGGTCAGAGACATCCGGCCACAGGACCCCCAACCCTCATTATACAGAGACCCCCCCAGGTCAGAGACATCCGGCCACAGGACCCCCAACCCTCACTATACAGAGACCCCCCCCAGGTCAGAGACATCCGGCCACAGGACCCCCAACCCTCACTATACAGAGACCCCCCCAGGTCAGAGACATCCGGCCTCAGGACCCCCAACCCCTCACTATACAGAGACCCCCCCAGGTCAGAGACATCCGGCCTCAGGACCCCCAACCCTCACTATACAGAAACCCCCCAGGTCAGAGACATCCGGCCACAGGACCCCCAACCCTCACTATACAGAGACATCCGGCCACAGGACCCCCAACCCTCACTATACAGAGACCCCCCCAGGTCAGAGACATCCGGCCTCAGGACCCCCAACCCTCACTATACAGAAACCCCCCAGGTCAGAGACATCCGGCCACAGGACCCCCAACCCTCACTATACAGAGACATCCGGCCACAGGACCCCCAACCCTCACTATACAGAGACCCCCCCAGGTCAGAGACATCCGGCCACAGGACCCCCAACCCTCACTATACAGAGACATCCGGCCACAGGACCCCCAACCCTCACTATACAGAGACCCCCGCAGGTCAGAGGACATCTGGCCACAGGACCCCCAACCTCACTATACAGAGACCCCCCCAGGTCAGAGACATCCGGCCACGGGACCCCCAACCCTCACTATACAGAGACCCCCCCAGGTCAGAGACATCCGGCCACAGGACCCCCAACCCTCACTATACAGAGACCCCCGCAGGTCAGAGACATCCGGCCACAGGACCCCCAACCCTCACTATACAGAGACCCCCCCAGGTCAGAGACATCCGGCCTCAGGACCCCAACCCTCACTATACAGAAACCCCCCAGGTCAGAGACATCCGGCCACAGGACCCCCAACCCTCACTATACAGAGACATCCGGCCACAGGACCCCCAACCCTCACTATACAGAGACCCCCCCAGGTCAGAGACATCCGGCCACAGGACCCCCAACCCTCACTATACAGAGACATCCGGCCACAGGACCCCCAACCCTCACTATACAGAGACCCCCGCAGGTCAGAGACATCTGGCCACAGGACCCCCAACCCTCACTATACAGAGACCCCCCCAGGTCAGAGACATCCGGCCACGGGACCCCCAACCCTCACTATACAGAGACCCCCCCAGGTCAGAGACATCCGGCCACAGGACCCCCCAACCCTCACTATACAGAGACCCTGGCAGATCAGAGACATCCGGCCACAGGACCCCCAACCCTCACTATACAGAGACCCCTGCAGATCAGAGACATCCAGCCACGGGATCACCAACCCTCACTATACAGAGACCCCCGCAGGTCAGAGACATCCAGCCACAGGACCCCCAACCCTCACTATACAGAGACCCCCGCAGGTCAGAGACATCCGGCCACTGGAACCCCAACCCTCACAATACAGAGACCCCCGCAAGTCAGAGACATCCGGCCACAGGACCCCCAACCCTCACTATACAGAGACCCCCAGGTCAGAGACATCCGGCCACAGGACCCCCAACCCCTCACTATACAGAGACCCCTGCAGGTCAGAGACATCCGGCCACGGGACCCCCAACCCTCACTATACAGAGACCCCAGGTCAGAGACATCCGGCCACAGGACCCCCAACCCTCACTATAAAGAGACCCCCCCAGGTCAGAGACATCCGGCCACGGGACCCTTAACCCTCACTATACAGAGACCCCCCAGGTCAGAGACATCCGGCCACTGGAACCCCAACCCCCACAATACAGAAACCCCCCCAGGTCAGAGACATCCGGCCACGGGACCCCCAACCCTCACTATACAGAGACCCCCAGGTCAGAGACATCCGGCCACAGGACCCCCAACCCTCACTATACAGAGACCCCCAGGTCAGAGACATCCGGCCACGGGATCACCAACCCCCACTATACAGAGACCCCTGCAGGTCAGAGACATCCGGCCACGGGACCCCCAACCCTCACTATACAGAGACCCCCGCAGGTCAGAGACATCCGGCCACGGGACCCCCAACCCTCACTATACAGAGACCCCCGCAGGTCAGAGACATCGGCCTCAGGACCCCCAACCCTCACTATACAGAGACCCTGGCAGATCAGAGACATCCGGCCACCAGGACCACCACCCCCAATCCACACTCTAGAGACTGCCGCACATCATAGAAAACCAACCACGGGACCGCTACCCCAACCCCCACTATACAGGGACCCCCGCAGTTCAGAGGACTGCAGGCCACGGTACACAAAAGCCACTGTAGGAGGAGTCACTGGTGGAGGAAGTGCAGTCAGTTCTACTTAGATTCTCAGTGAGAGAGGACACATAGAAACACCGTCCAGACAGAAGTAAATCCAGGGCCTGGCTTATGTCAGGACCTTTGTCAGGGACGAGTCAGTTGAGTCTAGCGTTCAGTGAGCAAATGCAATTAGAGACCAACTCTTCTTCTAATAACACTAACACTTTCAATATGCTGAGCACCAACAAGGGAGAGTAGCCAACAAGGAACACCCTGACCCACGTCAGGAACTCGTCTCAAGAGTGCAGAGCAGTATCCTGAAGAAATAGGAACTGACCTCAGTAGGACAAAGCTACCAGTACAAAAAGGTCTACGTGTCCTACTGCGCAGTGCAGGTAAGTGGCTCGTACTACCGTACTGGGACTGGTTCTACGATACCAGAGATAAGAAGGTGGTCAGACATGGTCTAAACGTGAGTACAAGTATCACTTCACTAAACATATCTACCAAAGGTTCAGGAAGAGTACAAGGCTACACTGGGTTTAGGGCTCCTCTGGTAAACTTCCTCTTCTCTACTCTCTACAAGCACTACTACAACTCCTTCAACACTCACAAGTGTGTATTGATTTCTACTGTCTGTGAGACGCATCCTGTTAACCTGGAAAGCTCTACAGTAAAGCTGTTATATGTTTATACTAATGCACCAGACTTGTCTATCTCTGCTCACACCAGCACCTATACACACAGCACCAGCACCTATACAACAGCACCAGCACCTATACACACAGCACCTATACACACAGCACCTATACACACAGCACCAGCACCTATACACACAGCACCAGCACCTTATACACACAGCACCAGCACCTATACACACATACACACAGCACCAGCACCTATACACACATACACACAGCACCAGCACCTATACACACAGCACCTATACACACAGCACCTATACACACAGCACCAGCACCTATACACACAGCACCAGCACCTATACACACAGCACCAGCACCTATACACACAGCACCAGCACCTATACACACATACACACAACACCAGCACCTATACACACAGCACCTATACACACAGCACCAGCACCTATACACACAGCACCTATACACACAGCACCAGCACCTATACACACAGCACCTATACACACAGCACCAGCACCTATACACACAGCACCAGCACCTAAACACACAGCACCAGCACCAAAACACACAGCACCAGCACCTTTACACACAACACCAGCACCTATACACACAGCACCTATACACACAGCACCAGCACCTATACACACAGCACCAGCACCTATACACACAGCACCTATACACACAGCACCAGCACTTATACAAACAGCACCAGCACCTACACACACAGCATCTATACACACAGCACCAGCACCTATACACACAGCACCAGCACCTATACACACAGCACCAGCACCTATACACCCAGCACCTATACACACAGCACCAGCACCTATACACACAGCACCTATACACACAGCACCAGCACCTATACACACAGCACCAGAACCTATACACACAGCACCAGCACCTATACACCCAGCACCTATACACACAGCACCAGCACCTATACACACAGCACCAGCACCTATACACCCAGCACCTATACACCCAGCACCTATACACACAGCACCAGCACCTATACACACAGCACCTATACACACAGCACCAGCACCTATACACACAGCACCAGCACCTATACACACAGCACCAGCACCTATACACACAGCACCAGCACCTATACACACAGCACCAGTCACATATACACACAGCACCAGCACCTATACACACATACACACAACACCAGCACCTATACACACAGCACCTATACACACAGCACCAGCACCCTATACACACCACACCCTATACACACAGCACCAGCACCTATACACACAGCACCTATACACACAGCACCAGCACCTATACACACAGCACCAGCACCTATACACACAGCACCAGGACCTAAACACACAGCACCAGCACCTTTACACACAACACCAGCACCTATACACACAGCACCTATACACACAGCACCAGCACCTATACACACAGCACCTATACACACAGCACCAGCACTTATACAAACAGCACCAGCACCTACACACACAGCATCTATACACACAGCACCAGCACCTATACACACAGCACCAGCACCTATACACACAGCACCAGCACCTATACACACAGCACCAGCACCTATACACACAGCACCTATACACACAGCACTTATACACACAGCACCTATACACACAGCACCAGCACCTATACACACAGCACCAGCACCTATACACACAGCACCAGCACCTATACACACAGCACCAGCACCTATACACACATACACACAGCACCAGCACCTATACACACATACACACAGCACCAGCACCTATACACACAGCACCAGCACCTATACACACAGCACCTATACACACAGCACCAGCACCTATACACACAGCACCAGCACCTATACACCCAGCACCTATACACCAGCACCAGCACCTATACACACAGCACCAGCACCTATACACACAGCACCAGCACCTATACACACATACACACAACACCAGCACCTATACACACAGCACCTATACACACAGCACCAGCACCTATACACACAGCACCTATACACACAGCACCAGCACCTATACACACAGCACCTATACACACAGCACCAGCACCTATACACACAGCACCAGCACCTATACACACAGCACCAGGACCTAAACACACAGCACCAGCACCTATACACACAACACCAGCACCTATACACACAGCACCTATACACACAGCACCAGCACATATACACACAGCACCAGCACCTAAACACACAGCACCTATACACACAGCACCAGCACTTATACAAACAGCACCAGCACCTACACACACAGCATCTATACACACAGCACCAGCACCTATACACACAGCACCAGCACCAATACACACAGCACCAGCACCTATACACCCAGCACCTATACACACAGCACCAGCACCTATACACACAGCACCTATACACACAGCACCAGCACCTATACACACAGCACCAGCACCTATACACACAGCATCTATACACACAGCACCTATACACACAGCACCAGCACCTATACACCCAGCACCTATACACCCAGCACCTATACACACAGCACCAGCACCTATACACACAGCACCTATACACACAGCACCCGCACCTATACACACAGCACCAGCACCTACACACCCAGCACCTATACACCCAGCACCTATACACACAGCACCAGCACCTATACACACAGCACCTATACACACAGCACCAGCACCTATACACACAGCACCAGCACCTATACACACAGCACCTATACACACAGCACCAGCACCTATACACACAGCATCTATACACACAGCACCTATACACACAGCACCAGCACCTATACACCCAGCACCTATACACCCAGCACCTACACACACAGTACCAGCACCTATACACACAGCACCAGCACCTATACACACAGCACCTATACACACAGCACCAGCACCTATACACCCAGCACCTATACAAAGCACCAGCACCTATACACCCAGCACCTATACACACAGCACCAGCACCTATACACCCAGCACCTATACAAAGCACCAGCACCTATACACCCAGCACCTATACACACAGCACCAGCACCTATACAAAGCACCAGCAACTATACACACTAGCCGCACACCTATACACACAGCATGTCAGGACTGGCGCTCATGGCGTCCGTGCCATCGCTCCTGTCTCTGACACTGCTGGTGATGTGGGTGCTCGCTCGCGTTCTCAATCATTAGCTGCACGCAGGAGAATGTGAGCATTTATTTATTGGCATCTTGTAGTGACCTGGTCACATCAGGGTTAATTCTTCTCTGGAGTTCTCCTGCTCTCACCTGTGGGGCTCCAGTCTGCATTTAAAGAGTCACTGTCGTATTTTTTTTTTTTTTTTGCAGAAATCAATAGTCCAGGCGATTTTAAGAAACTTTGTAATTGGGTTTATTAGCCGAATCTGCCATTATCTGCATGTAAAAAGCCTTTTCCCAGGTCCCCCCCTCCTTCCTCTTTTTCATCCACTCTGAAAAATCTGAAACTTGTGACTTGTTGCAGGAGACGTCCCCTGTCTGCTCTATGGAGAGGGGAGGGGGGAGGAGGAAGGAGGGAGGGAGTTAGCCGGCAGCAGAAAGCAGATAACAGAGGATTACAGGCATGGAGCTGGGTGACAGCTGTAATCCGAGCTCAGACAGGTCACTGGTGACTGTCACAGGAGATATCCCTTGAGGGATTTGTAGATTAACTCTTTGTTGTCCTGTTTTGGTCTTTTCTTTAGCTCTCTCCATAGGAGAACAATGAAGACAGGGGGGAGAGCTTCAAACTGATTTTTCATGATAAAAATGCATTTTTCGGATAATAAACCCAGTTACAAAGGTTCTTAAAATCGCCTGGACTATTGATTTCTGCAAAAAAAAAATTCACGACAGTGACACTTTAAGCTCTGCTAACAGGCTGCTTACTGCCAGTGTTTGGTATCTCTGCACTAGCTAGCTTGGTGAGCTGATCTCTGCAGTCCTGACCTTGCTCTGTCCTCTGACCTTCTCTCTCTCCTGACCTTGCTCTGTCCTCTGACCTTCTCTCTCTCCTGACCTTGCTCTGTCCTCTGACCTTCTCTCTTGCCTGACCCCTATGTAACTCGCTACCGTTGGTTTTGACCTTTCTTAGCTGTCTGATTTTGTCCTGACCGCTCTTTCCTGGTTTTGACTCGGCCTGTTTGACAATTCTTCTCGTGTCTGTCTGTTCTTGTCTCCCGTCCCCTGCACCCTAGTCAGTGTATACGCAGTCTTCGTGGTTGTCGCCCCACGGTCTAGTGTGGGGGGGGGCAATAGGCAGGGACAGAGGTCGGGGGTAGTGCAGGGCTCACGTTCCTCTGTTGTCTGTTTATCCCGGCCCGGACAGAAACACTGGCCCAAAACAGACCTGCAACCTGCACACGACCAGCTACATTCATTCCACCCATGGAGCCTATGTCAGCTGTGGTCCTCACCGGTCCAGGCCTCGACCAGATTGGTCCAAGATCTGACTACCCGCCTTCAGGTCCAGGAAAGCGGGCAGGACTCGGCCCCGGTGCCATCTCCTGGCTGTTTCAGTCACCTGCACCTGAACCTAAGTCCCTTCCCAACCGTTTTTCTGGTGTCTGTAAGAATTTTTTTTATTTCGGGAAGGATGTAAACTATATTTTTCTTTACGTCCTTGGTCCTCTGAGACTGAAGTGCAGAAGGTGGGGGTGGTGATGTCTCTCCTGCGGGGTGACCCCACAGACTTGGGCTCTTTACCTTCTGACACCTCTGCGCTCTTCACTAGACGACTTTTTCTCTGCTCTGGGACAGATTTATGATGAACCAGATCGACCTGCAGTAGCCATTTCCCATTTGTTGTCTCTCGGGAAAACCTTCCGCTCCTAGGTAGTGGTCGGGAGGACTGCCTAGGAGCTCAGGTACTCCTAAAATTTCTACAATGTTCCTGCCCTGCACTGTTTGAGGTCCAGGTCAGGCTTTGTTGGATTCTGGTGCAGCTGTAACATTTCATTGACTATGACTTTGTCTCCCAGGTTTTGCCTTCCATGATTCCGCTGTCCCCTCCTGCCCAGGTGTCTAGTGTGGATTTGACCCCATTTGCGTGCTGCTCTGGTCTAATTTCGCACGACCCCAGATTAAGTTGAAGGTGGGGGCACTGCATGAGGAATATTGTTCCTTTCTAGTTAGGAACATTTGTCTGTGGACGTCATCTTGGGCCTCCCTGGCTCCAGGAACACAATCCCGTAGTTGACTGGGTAACTCTGGATCTGGTTTGTTGGGGTCCTCAGTGTGAGCCCCATCTCTCACATGTTTCTCTCTGTACCACAGTGGCTCGTAATCCCGCATTTCATCTCAGATTTTTCCTTTGTCTCAGGCTCTTCCTCCTCACAGGGATTTTCATTGTAAAATTGATCTCTTGCCCAATGTCAAGCTGCCTAAGGGTGGTATATATAATCTGTCTGTACCAGAAAGGAAGTCTCTGAAGGAGTATATAGATGAAAGTTTGGCTATTGGGCATATTCAACCTCAGTGTCGGACTGGAGTCCTTGGGCCCACCAGGGGAAATCCTTCTTGGGGCCCACCCTTCAGCCACCATACTTATCTATGGTAACATTAATGAGGGTCCAGTAACACGGTGTGATATGGGGCAGCATAGGGCTGCAAATGATGGCTAATCAGCAGGGCAGGAATACACAGATGTGCGGCCGACAGCAATGATTATTACAGCCGCACAAAAGATCAAATCAGCCGACTATGGGGCATTTGTCAGCTGATCTCTGGCACTGTTACATGGGGCTTCCTAGGAGGCTTCTTACCGATTATTGGCCGATGTAATTGGGCTATAAGACAATTTTCTTTGTATGATAACACTGTATACTTAGATACAAGTCATACAGTTACCAATAACACCAGTATATAAAGAGCAAATATCCCCACACATATTACCGCCATACTATTACTGACCAGATCCTGTATACCAAAACTGATATTACCAATAATACCAGTATATAGGAAATATTATCACCACACATATTACCGCCATACTGTTACTGACCAGATACTGTATACCAAAACTGATATTACCAATAATACCAGTATATAGGAAATATTATCACCATACATATTACCGCCATACTGTTACTGACCAGATACTGTATACCAAAACTGATATTACCTAATATACCAGTATATAGGAAATATTATCACCATACATATTACCGCCATACTGTTACTGACCAGATACTGTATACCAAAACTGATATTACCAATAATACCAGTATATAGGAAATATTATCACCATACATATTACCGCCATACTATTACTGACCAGATCCTGTATACCAAAACTGATATTACCAATAATACCAGTATATAGGAAATATTATCACCACACATATTACCGCCATACTGTTACTGACCAGATACTGTATACCAAAACTGATATTACCAATAATACCAGTATATAGGAAATATTATCACCACACATATTACCGCCATACTGTTACTGACCAGATACTGTATACCAAAACTGATATTACCAATAATACCAGTATATAGGAAATATTATCACCATACATATTACCGCCATACTGGTGTTGACCAAATCCTGTATACTATGACCAATATTACCAGTATACAAGAGGAAAACATTACCGCCACACCACAACCATGTTGTTACTGACCAAATCCAGTATACTAAATCCAATAAAACACACTACCAGATTACAAGTAACAAATAATACCACCACATACTGACTAACACCACCACTGCTACTCACTAATACCACCACATACTGAATAACACTACCACATACTGACTAACACCACCACATACTGACTAACACCACCGCATACTGACTAACACCACCACTGCTACTCACTAATACCACCACATACTGACTAACACCACCGCATACTGACTAACCACCACTGCTACTCACTAATACCACCACATACTGACTAATACCACCACATACTGACTAACACCACCACATACTGACTAACACCACCACTGCTACTCACTAATACCACCACATACTGACTAACACCACCACTGCTACTCACTAATACCACCACATACTGACTAACACTACCACATACTGACTAACACCACTGTGTACTGACTAACACCACCACTGCTACTCACTAATACCACCACATACTTACTTGATACCACCACATGCTAACACCACCGCTGCTACTGACTAATACCACCACATACTGACTAACACCACCACATACTCACTAATACCACCACATACTGACTAACACCACCACATACTGACTAATACCACCACATACTAACACCACCGCTGCTACTGACTAGTACCAGCACATACTGACTAACCCCACCACTGTTACTAAATAAAATCCTCTGTACACAGACCACTATCACCTTATCCAGTCATATAGAGGCAGCCCCATCTCTACACAGGCTCTATACACCATATACATTATAGTGCAGTAACATCAAGTGACTCACAGGGGACGTCTTCTCTGATCGGAGTTCTTCCCTTTTCCTCTTCTTCTCCATCTGCCCTGGGCCATTATGAGAACTTCTCCGAACCACGAATCCACAGAATCTGCCAGAGAAATATATTAGGCTCCACACTCTGTCACCATCCTCATCTCTCTACACACTGCACATCTGTATTGGCCCCTTTACTCCCTCTTTCAGTGGGTAGCCCTGACACTATGTAATATATATATATATATATATCCCCCTTATAGTATATACCCCCTCTCTGTAGACACCTTATATATGGCCCCTTGTTCAGTCCTCCATATAGATGGCCCCATGTGCATCTACTATAGTAGAAATCCCCCTCTGTGCAGTCCCCCTATAGTAGATGACAAACTCTGTGCATCCCCTATATCAGGGGTAGGGAACCTTGGCTCTCCAGCTGTTGCAAGACTACAACTCCCATCATGCCTGAACAGCCACAGCTAAAGCTGTCGTTTTGCAACAGCTGGAGAGCCGAGGTTCCCTATCACTGCTCTATAGTATAGACCCCCTCTGTGCATGCCCTATTGTATACCCCCCCCCCTGTGTTGTCTCCCTTATAAATGGCTCCCCTGTGTTATCCATCCCCCATATAGATAGCCCCTTATGTTGCCCATCCCCCATATAGATGGCCCCCTTTTGTTGTCCATGCCCCCTATATATTAGGAGTAAGGAAAGAGGATGGTACCCTGGCTGAATAATTCTATATGTATGTCTGTAGTGCAAACAAGAAATAGTGAAGGAAGAAGGACTATTGTGGTGAGCCCGGCATATTATACAATAAGCAGCTTTATTAGATGATCATAAAGTGCAGAGTACATAGAAAGTGCAATAGAGGTGTGATGGAGTTATTATAAAAGCTCGGGTGCTGGCGGGTGAGGTGACCCTGTTATACCCTACCTATACTAGCTGAGGGAGCGCTGGGTAAGGCGTCCCTCCGCCAGACGGCTTCTGGCCCTGCACTGATTCGTCATATACAGGTATGTAGGTATGGAGTATATATGTCAGATCGATGGCTTTGGTGAAAATAGCAGCGACCGATGTGCAGTAAGGGGAGTTAGGAGACTAGGATGGTGTCTCAGGTCAGTACACGGCAATAATGAGGAATATAACATTGGTATATACTATCGTATGTGCTCTCTACAATTCCTATGATATTAGGAGTGTGTAGCAAGTTTCCACTTCTTCCAGTTACTCCGACGCGTTTCCCCTCGGTGGTGTACAGAGGTTCATCAGGGGGGTATCCTGGAAGTGTTATGGTTTTGGTGGTCTGGAGGACCATCTTAGTGTGGAAATGGTCTTGGAAGCAGTTGGTGTTCCATAGAGAATGTTGATGGTCCTGATGTAGGTTATGTAGGTGTAGTATAGAGGATGTGGCGATCAGTCCTGTGTTAGCAGAGCTCCCAGGATAGCCCCTAATGATAGGCTCTTTCCTATATATGTGGTTGTGCAGAGAATCATATGGTGATAGATGTAGTTGATGAACAATTAGCCTTAGGTCACACATGTGGCGTTGTCCTGCCCCGATGTAAGGCACGGCAGCAAGGTTAAGACCTGGGGGGCAGGAGGGAGTATACCCCCTTGTTTGGATGATGAATTTGGCAGATTTAGAAATGTCTTAGCATGTCAATGATGTGTGGCATGCCGCCGGGCTATATTCTCAAGGGAAAGAGATGCTGTGTCCCTCCCTCAGATGCTCGACATGCAGGATCTAGTTGTGCAGAGGCCGCATCCTGTCCTGAGGCGCCTGGTGTTGCTTTTTGTATAATATACTGGGCTCACCACAATAGTCCTTTTTCCTTCACTATTTCTCATCCCCCTATATAGCCCCCTTCTGTTGTTCTCCCCCCTATATAGCCCCCTTCTGTTGTTCTCCCCCCTATATAGCCCCCTTCTGTTGTTCTCCCCCCTATATAGCCCCCTTCTGTTGTTCTCCCCCCTATATAGCCCCCTTCTGTTGTTCTCCCCCTATATAGCCCCCTTCTGTTGTTCTCCCCCTATATAGCCCCCTTCTGTTGTTCTCCCCCCTATATAGCCCCCTTCTGTTGTTCTCCCCCTATATAGCCCCCTTCTGTTGTTCTCCCCCCTATATAGCCCCCTTCTGTTGTTCTCCCCCCTATATAGCCCCCTTCTGTTGTTCTCCCCCCTATATAGCCCCCTTCTGTTGTTCTCCCCCCTATATAGCCCCCTTCTGTTGTTCTCCCCCCTATATAGCCCCCTTCTGTTGTTCTCCCCCCTATATAGCCCCCTTCTGTTGTCCACCCCCCTATATAGCCCCCGTCTGTTGTCCACCCCCCTATATAGCCCCCGTCTGTTGTCCACCCCCCTATATAGCCCCCTTCTGGTGTCCCCCCCCATATAGCCCCCTTCTGTTGTTCTCCCCCCTATAAAGCCCCCTTTTGTTGTCCACCCCCCCATATAGCCCCCTTCTGTTGTTCTCCCCCCTATATAGCCCCCTTCTGTTGTTCTCCCCCCTATATAGCCCCCTTCTGTTGTTCTCCCCCCTATATAGCCCCCTTCTGTTGTTCTCCCCCCAATATAGCCCCCTTTTGTTGTCCACCCCTTAAACAGCCCCCTTTTGTTGTCCACCCCCTATAAAGCCCCCTTTCATTGTCCATCCCTCCATATAGCCCCCTTCTGTTGTCCCCCTCTGAAAAACAAAAAAACAACTCACCTTACAACACGCTCCCCCGTTGGTCGCGGGTCTCTTCTTCTATCTTCACGTCAGCAGCATCCTGGTGAAGTCCCGGGCTGCACGCCGCCTCTGAGTTCAGTGTGCGCGGCGGCGGCTGGGAACTTCTGGTACGCACTCCCAGCCGGAAGTCCCAGCCGCCACCGCGCACACAGAACTCAGAGGCGACGTGCTGCCCAGCCCGGGACTTCACCAGGATGCTGCTGATCTATCGGGGGCCGGGGCGGAGGTGACACTGACACTCTTGTGATCGCAAGCAAACGCTGCTTGCGGTCACAAGAGTGATTGACAGCGCGGGAAGCCTATGGCTGTCAATCAGCACACTACATTTAACTGGAAGCGATTGTTACGATCGCTCCCAGTTAAAAAGGAAGGTGCGGCACCCGGCGACCAAGTGGGGCCCCCGGGAGCACGGGGCCCCGGCTGGAGACCACATTGCTGCAGTCTCCAGCCCTGTGTCCCACTCCAGCTCGGGGCCCACCGGGGATTTCCCCGGCCCCCCGGTGGCCCAGTCCGAGCCTGTTTGACCTTCTGAATCACCAACTGGGGCTGGTTTCTTTTTTGTTGAAAAAAAAAGATGGTGGGCCAAGGCCATGCTTAGATTACCGGGAACTAAACAAAATTAGTGTCAAGAACTGTGGGCCACTTCCCCTCATTCCCGACCTTCTGAATCAGGTTTCTGGGGCACAATGGTTCTCCAAACTAGATTTAAGGGGAGCTTATAACCTGATTCGGATCCG
The DNA here is from genome assembly GCF_027789765.1 of Dendropsophus ebraccatus. Taxonomy (NCBI): domain Eukaryota; kingdom Metazoa; phylum Chordata; class Amphibia; order Anura; family Hylidae; genus Dendropsophus; species Dendropsophus ebraccatus. The sequence goes on along the minus strand of NW_027210466.1, from coordinate 34,737 downwards.
GGAGGGGGATGAATGGAAGACCGCGTTCATTATGCCTCTGGGGCACTTTGAATATCTTGTAATGCCTTTTGGTCTGTGCAATGCCCCCGCGGTCTTCCAAGGGTTTATGAATACCATTTTTCATGATTATATCGGGGTCTTTATGGTGGTCTACCTGGATGACATTCTTGTTTTCTCTCCAGATCTGGTCTCCCATCATGAACATCTCCGTCTTATTTTATCTCGGCTACAAAAAGAAAAATCTTATTTGCTAAGGTGGAAAATGTATTTTTTGTGTGCAAAAAATTTCATTTTTGGGTTATGTGTAGGGATGGTCCGAACTGAGTTTGGTTCGGGTTCGTACGAACCCGAACTCTCGGTAATGATTCCCGCTGCCTGCCCGCTCTGTGGAGAGGGTGGATACAGCGGGAGGACCGCCTGGAAAACTGGGATACAGCCATAACCATAGGCTGTATCCCTGTTTTCCAGGCGGTCCTCCCGCTGTATCCACCCTCTCCACGGAGCGGGCAGACAGCGGGAATCTGATGCCAAGCGTTCGGGTTCATACGGACCCGAACCTCGGCAGTTTCGGACCATCCCTAGTTATGTGGTCACTCCGTCAGATGTTCAGATGGATCCGGGTAAGGTCCAGGTGATTACGGATTGGGTCCGACCCACTAACTTGAAAGCCCTTCAGCGATTTCTGGGTTTGCCAATTATTACAGAAACTTTATCAGGAATTTTTCCGTAATCGCCAAACCACTAACGGATCTTACCCGCAAGGGGGCTGACCCTGCTAACTGGTCCCCTGCTGCGTATACTGCATGTGAAGAGCTTCAGAGGGCTTTCTCTTCTGCTCCTGTGTTAATTCAGCCAGATTACTCACGTCCCTTCGTGGTTGAAGTGGATGCTTCTGAGTTTGATGTGGGGGCAGTGTTATCTCAGGGGTCCTCTACTCTCCCTTGTGCATTTTTCTCTAGGAAATTTTCTTCTTGTGGAAGAAATTATGATGTTGGAAACCGCGAGCTCCTGGCCATCAAATGGGCATTTGAAGTGTGGCGCCATTTTTTGGAGGAGCTCTTCATCCGGTGACAGTAATAACAGACCACAAAAATCTTGTGTACCTTGATAATGCCAAACGTCTGAATGCTCGTCAGGCCAGGTGGGCCTTGTTTTTCTCTCGCTTTAATTTTGTAGTCACCGACCGGGAACAAAGAATGTAAAGGTAGATGCCTTATCCCGGAGTTTCGGTACCCCTGAGGTTTTTGAGTCTGAATCTGGTAAGATTTTACCACCAGGTATAGTACTGGCAGCTGTCTCCTCTCACCTCTCCTCTCAAATTCTTGCTGAACAAAATTCTGCTCCCAATGACCTTCCGGAAGGCAAATTGTTTGTTCCCCTCTCTTGTCGTTTCGGAGTGTTAGAGGAGACTCATTGCTCAGTGTTGGCAGGGCATCCAGGTGTTCGAGGTACTTCAGATTTACTGGAGCGAAGTTATTGGTGGCCACGTATGACTAGGGACGTCTATGATTTTGTCCAAGCCTGTCAAGTCTGTGCGCGGGGAAAGACCCCCAGGAGACGTCCTGAGGGCCCTCTTCTTCCGCTCCCAGTACCAGATAGACCCTGGTCCAATCTCTCTATGGACTTTATTACTGATCTACCGCCATGCCAGGGGTGTACCGTCATCTGGGTGGTTGTGGATCAGTTCTCTAAAATGGGTCATTTCATTCCATTAAAAAATCTACCTTCTGCTGAGGAGTTAGCTGATCTATTATCCAGCATGTGGTTCGGCTCCATGGTATTCCTGATGAGGTGGTGTCTGACAGAGGGGTGCAGTTTGTATCAAAATTTTGGCGTGCTTTTTGTTCTAAATTAGAGGTTAAATTGTCTTTCTCTTCTGCCTTTCACCCTGAAACAAATGGGCAGACGGAAAGGATGAATCAAGAACTTATCCAATACCTTCGTCTCTTTATCTCTGACTGTCATCAGTGGGCTTCATATCTCCCATAAGCAGAATTTGCAATCAACAATCATACCAGCTCTTCCACACTCACATCACCTTTTATTGTAATTATGGTTTCCACCCCCGGTTTTCCTTCTCTTCTTCTTCTGTTTCTGATACCCCCCGAGCAGAATCGAGAACCAACTTACTGTGCACAGTGTGGTCACGAATTCAGCAGAACTTGCAAAAATCACAAAACCGAATGGTCCACCACTCCAAGAATAAACGAACAGTCTCAGAAACTCTTTTAGTGGGAGATAAAGTATTGCTGTCTACCAAAAACCTCAAATTGAAGGTTCCTTCTCTGAAATTTGCTCCTAGGTTTGTTGGTCCTTTTTGTTGTTAATCCTGTGTCCTTCAAGGCAGCGCTTCCGCCATTATGGCGTGTTCACAATACGTTTCATAAGAATTTGTTTAAACGTTATGTTGACCCCGTTATACCCCTCCCTGACCCTCCCCCTCCATGGGTTGTGGATGGAGACCTTGAATTTGAAGTGGAGAGAATTCTTGATTCAAGAAGGGTAAGGAATTCTCTACAATACCTGATCCATTGGAGAGGATTCGGTCCTGAGGATAGATCCTGGGTCCCTGCTAGGGATGTGCATGCACCCCGGTTAGTAAGATTGTTTCATCAAAGCTATCCAAGGAAACCATCTCCGCGATCTTAGGGTCCGGAGGCCCCTCGTGGAGGGGGGGGGTACTGTCAGGACTGGCGGTCAGGGCGTCCGTGCCATCGCTCCTGTCTCTGACACTGCAGGTGATGTGGGTGCTCGCTCGCGTTCTCAATCATTAGCTGCACACAGGAGAACGTGAGCATTTATTCATTGCCATCTTGTACTGACCTGGTCACATCAGGGTTAATTCTTCTCTGGAGTTCTCCTGTTCACCTGTGGGGGTGGGGTTCCAGCCTGCATTTAAAGTGACCCTGTCGCCCCCTTTGTGCATTCTGACATCTCTACACAGGTGTAAAGGGTAAATTTAGCGGTTTTCATACCTTATTTCTATCATACGTCATGGTGCTTGTTCAAGTAAAAAGTCATCTTTTATCAACTGCAGATTGTGTTAAGTGGGCGTGGCCTCACGGCATTAGCGCCAGTTAGCCCCGCCCACAACACCACAGGCTGGCCGAAAGGTCTAGACCCCACCCCCTTTACGGCGGACAACCAATGGGCGTCAAGGGGGCAGGGCCAACAGTTGTGGGTGGAGCTAAGAGGCGCTAATGCCGCGAGGCCACGCCCACATAATACAATCTGCAGCTGATAAAAGATGACTTTTTACTTGAACAAGCACCATGACGTATGATAGAAATAAGGTATGAAAACCGCTAAATTTACCCATTACACCTGAGTAGAGATGTCAGAATGCACAAAGGGGGCGACAGGGTCACTATAAGCTCTGCTAACAGGCTGCTTACTGCCAGTGTTTGGTATCTCTGCACTAGCTAGCTTGGTGAGCTGATCTCTGCAGTCCTGACCTTGCTCTGTCCTCTGACCTTCTCTCTCTCCTGACCTTGCTCTGTCCTCTGACCTTCTCTCTCTCCTGACCTTGCTCTGTCCTCTGACCTTCTCTCTCTCCTGACCTTGCTCTGTCCTCTGACCTTCTCTCTCTCCTGACCTTGCTCTGTCCTCTGACCTTCTCTCTTGCCTGACCCCTATGTACCTCGCTACCGGTTGGTTTTGACCTTTCTTAGCTGTCTGATTTTGTCCTGACGCTCTTTCCTGGTTTTGACTCTGCCTGTTTGACAATTCTTCTGTGTTTGTCTGTCTCTTGTCTCCCGTCCCCTGCACCCTAGTCAGTGTATACGCAGTCTTCGTGGTTGTCGCCCCATAGTCTAGTGTGGGGGGGGGGGGGCAATAGGCAGGGACAGAGGTCGGGGTAAGTGCAGGGCTCACGTTCCTCTGTTGTCTGTTTATCCCGGCCCTAACACAGCACCAGCACCTACACACACAGCACCTATACACACAGCACCAGCACCTATATACACAGCACCTATACACACAGCACCAGCACCTATACACACAGCACCTATACACACAGCACCAGCACCTATACACACAGCACCAGCACCTATATACACAGCACCAGCACCTACACACACAGCACCAGCACCTACACACACAGCACCTATACACCCAGCACCAGCACCTATATACACAGCACCAGCACCTACACACACAGCACCAGCACCTACACACACAGCACCAGCACCTATACACACTGCACCAGCACCTATACACACAGCACCAGCACCTATACACACAGCACCAGCACCTATACACCCAGCACCTATACACACAGCACCAGCACCTATACACACAGCTCCAGCACCTATACACACAGCACCAGCACCTATACACACAGCACCAGCACCTATACACACAGCACCTACACACACAGCACCAGCACATATACACAGCTCCAGCACCTACACACACAGCACCAGCACCTATACACACAGCACCAGCACCTATACACACAGCACCAGCACCTATACACACAGCACCAGCACCTATACACACAGCACCTACACACACAGCACCAGCACCTATATACACAGCTCCAGCACCTACACACACAGCACCAGCACCTATACACACAGCACCAGCACCTATACACACAGCTCCAGCACCTATACACACAGCAACAGCACCTATACACACAGCTCCAGCACCTACACACAGCACCAGCACCTATACACACAGCTCCAGCACCTACACACACAGCACCAGCACCTATACACACACAGCACCAGCACCTATACACACAGCACCAGCACCTATACACACAGCACCAGCACCTATACACACAGCACCAGCACCTATAAACACAGCACCTATACACACAGCTCCAGCACCTACACACACAGCACCAGCACCTATACACACAGCACCAGCACCTATACACACAGCACCAGCACCTATACACACAGCACCTATACACACAGCACCTATACACAGCACCAGCACCTATACACACAGCACCAGCACCTATACACACAGCACCAGCACCTACACACAGCACCAGCACCTATACACACAGCACCAGCACCTATACACACAGCACCTATACACACAGCACCAGCACCTACACACACAGCACCAGCACCTATACACACAGCACCTATACACACAGCACCAGCACCTATACACACAGCACCAGCATCTATACACACAGCACCTATACACACAGCACCAGCACCTATACACACAGCACCAGCACCTATACACACAGCACCAGCACATATACACACAGCACCAGCACCTATACACACAGCACCAGCACCTATACACACAACACCAGCACCTATATACACACAGCACCTATACACACAGCACCAGCACCTATACACACAGCACCTATACACACAGCACCAGCACCTATACACACAGCACCAGCACCTATACACACAGCACCAGCACCTATACACACAGCACCTATACACACAGCACTGCACCTATACACACAGCACCTATACACAGCACCAGCACCTATACACAGCACCAGCACCTATACACACAGCACCAGCACCTATACACACAGCACCTATACACACAGCACCAGCACCTATACACACAGCACCAGCACCTATACACACAGCACTGCACCTATACACACAGCACCTATACACACAGCATCTATACACACAGCACCAGCACCTGTACACACAGCACCAGCACCTATACACACAGCACCTATACACACACACAGCACCTATACACACAGCACTGCACACCTATACACACAGCATCTATACACACAGCACCAGCACCTATACACCCAGCATCTATACACACAGCACCTATACCTATACACAGCACCAGCACCTATACACCAAGCATCTATACACACAGCACCAGGACCTATACACACAGCACCAGCATCTATACACACAGCACCTATACACACAGCACCAGCACCTATACACACAGCACCTATACACACAGCACTGCACCTATACACCCAGCATCTATACACACAGCACCAGCACCTATACACACAGCACCAGCACCTATATACACAGCACCTATACACACAGCACCAGCACCTATACACATAGCACCGCCACCTATACACACAGCACCAGCACCTATACACACAGCACCAGCACCTATACACACAGCACCTATACACACAGCACCAGCACCTATACACACAGCACCTATACACACAGCACTGCACACCTATACACACAGCATCTACACACACAGCACCTATACACACAGCACTGCACACCTATACACACAGCATCTATACACACAGCACCAGCACCTATACACCCAGCACCTATACACACAGCACCTATACACAGCACCAGCACCCCTCCACCAGGGGGCAGTCTGTATACAGTGGTGTCAGTTACCTCCACCACTAGGGGGCAGTCTGTATACAGTGGTGTCAGTTACCTCCTCCACCACCAGGGGGCAGTCTGTATACAGTGGTGTCAGTTACCTCCACCAGGGGGCAGTCTGTATACAGTGGTGTCAGTTACCTCCTCCACCACCACCAGGGGGCAGTCTGTATACAGTGGTGTCAGTTACCTCCACCACCACCAGGGGGCAGTCTGTATACAGTGGTGTCAGTTACCTCCTCCACCAGGGGGCAGTCTGTATACAGTGGTGTCAGTTACCTCCTCCTCCACCAGGGGGCAGTCTGTATACAGTGGTGTCAGTTACCTCCTCCTCCACCAGGGGGCAGTCTGTATACAGTGGTGTCAGTTACCTCCTCCACCACCAGGGGGCAGTCTGTATACAGTGGTGTCAGTTACCTCCACCACCAGGGGGCAGTCTGTATACAGTGGTGTCAGTTACCTCCTCCACCACCAGGGGGCAGTCTGTATACAGTGGTGTCAGTTACCTCCACCACCAGGGGGCAGTCTGTATACAGTGGTGTCAGTTACCTCCTCCTCCACCAGGGGGCAGTCTGTATACAGTGGTGTCAGTTACCTCCTCCACCACCAGGGGGCAGTCTGTATACAGTGGTGTCAGTTACCTCCACCACCAGGGGGCAGTCTGTATACAGTGGTGTCAGTTACCTCCTCCTCCACCAGGGGGCAGTCTGTATACAGTGGTGTCAGTTACCTCCTCCACCACCAGGGGGCAGTCTGTATACAGTGGTGTCAGTCACCTCCACCACCACCAGGGGGCAGTCTGTATACAGTGGTGTCAGTTACCTCCTCCACCACCAGGGGGCAGTCTGTATACAGTGGTGTCAGTTACCTCCTCCACCACCAGGGGGCAGTCTGTATACAGTGGTGTCAGTTACCTCCACCACCAGGGGGCAGTCTGTATACAGTGGTGTCAGTTACCTCCTCCACCACCAGGGGGCAGTCTGTATACAGTGGTGTCAGTTACCTCCACCACCAGGGGGCAGTCTGTATACAGTGGTGTCAGTTACCTCCTCCACCACCAGGGGGCAGTCTGTATACAGTGGTGTCAGTCACCACCACCAGGGGGCAGTCTGTATACAGTGGTGTCAGTTACCTCCTCCACCACCAGGGGGCAGTCTGTATACAGTGGTGTCAGTTACCACCACCACCAGGGGGCAGTCTGTATACAGTGGTGTCAGTTACCTCCACCACCAGGGGGCAGTCTGTATACAGTGGTGTCAGTTACCTCCACCAGGGGGCAGTCTGTATACAGTGGTGTCAGTTACCTTCTCCTCCACCAGGGGGCAGTCTGTATACAGTGGTGTCAGTTACCTCCTCCACCACCAGGGGGCAGTCTGTATACAGTGGTGTCAGTTACCGCCTCCTCCACCAGGGGGCAGTCTGTATACAGTGGTGTCAGTTACCTCCTCCACCACCAGGGGGCAGTCTGTATACAGTGGTGTCAGTTACCTCCTCCACCACCAGGGGGCAGTCTGTATACAGTGGTGTCAGTTACCTCCACCACCAGGGGGCAGTCTGTATACAGTGGTGTCAGTTACCTCCTCCACCACCAGGGGGCAGTCTGTGTACACTGGTGTCAGTTACCTCCTCCACCAGGGGGCAGTCTGTATACACTGGTGTCAGTTACCTCCTCCACCAGGGGGCAGTCTGTATACACTGGTGTCAGTTACCTCCTCCTCCACCAGGGGGCAGTCTGTATACAGTGGTGTCAGTTACCTCCACCACCAGGGGGCAGTCTGTATACAGTGGTGTCAGTTACCTCCTCCACCAGGGGGCAGTCTGTATACAGTGGTGTCAGTTACCTCCACCACCAGGGGGCAGTCTGTATACAGTGGTGTCAGTTACCTCCACCAGGGGGCAGTCTGTATACAGTGGTGTCAGTTACCTCCTCCACCACCAGGGGGCAGTCTGTATACAGTGGTGTCAGTTACCTCCACCAGGGGGCAGTCTGTATACAGTGGTGTCAGTTACCTCCTCCACCTCCACCAGGGGGCAGTCTGTATACAGTGGTGTCAGTTACCTCCTCCTCCACCAGGGGGCAGTCTGTATACAGTGGTGTCAGTTACCTCCTCCTCCACCAGGGGGCAGTCTGTATACAGTGGTGTCAGTTACCTCCTCCTCCACCAGGGGGCAGTCTGTATACAGTGGTGTCAGTTACCTCGTCCTCCACCAGGGGGCAGTCTGTATACAGTGGTGTCAGTTACCTCCACCAGGGGCAGTCTGTATACAGTGGTGTCAGTTACCTCCTCCACCACCAGGGGGCAGTCTGTATACAGTGGTGTCAGTTACCTCCTCCTCCACCACCAGGGGGCAGTCTGTATACAGTGGTGTCAGTTACCTCCTCCACCACCAGGGGGCAGTCTGTATACAGTGGTGTCAGTTACCTCCTCCTCCACCAGGGGGCAGTCTGTATACAGTGGTGTCAGTTACCTCCTCCACCACCAGGGGGCAGTCTGTATACAGTGGTGTCAGTCACCTCCACCAGGGGGCAGTCTGTATACAGTGGTGTCAGTTACCTCCACCAGGGGGCAGTCTGTATACAGTGGTGTCAATTACCTCCTTCTCCACCAGGGGGCAGTCTGTATACAGTGGTGTCAGTTACCTCCACCAGGGGGCAGTCTGTATACAGTGGTGTCAATTACCTCCTTCTCCACCAGGGGGCAGTCTGTATACAGTGGTGTCAGTTACCTCCACCACCAGGGGGCAGTCTGTATACAGTGGTGTCAGTTACCTCCACCACCAGGGGGCAGTCTGTATACAGTGGTGTCAGTTACCTCCTCCACCACCAGGGGGCAGTCTGTATACAGTGGTGTCAGTTACCACCACCAGGGGGCAGTCTGTATACAGTGGTGTCAGTTACCTCCTCCACCACCAGGGGGCAGTCTGTATACAGTGGTGTCAGTTACCTCCTCCACCACCAGGGGGCAGTCTGTATACAGTGGTGTCAGTTACCACCACCAGGGGGCAGTCTGTATACAGTGGTGTCAGTTACCTCCACCACCAGGGGGGCAGTCTGTATACAGTGGGTGTCAGTTACCTCCTCCACCACCAGGGGGCAGTCTGTATACAGTGGTGTCAGTTACCTCCTCCACCAGGGGGCAGTCTGTATACAGTGGTGTCAGTTACCTCCACCAGGGGGCAGTCTGTATACAGTGGTGTCAGTTACCTCCTCCTCCACCAGGGGGCAGTCTGTATACAGTGGTGTCAGTTACCTCCTCCACCAGGGGGCAGTCCTGTATACAGTGGTGTCAGTTACCTCCACCACCAGGGGGCAGTCTGTATACAGTGGTGTCAGTTACCTCCTCCTCCACCAGGGGGGCAGTCTGTATACAGTGGTGTCAGTTACCTCCTCCACCACCAGGGGGCAGT
>NW_027210466.1:0-20000 GCF_027789765.1 Dendropsophus ebraccatus | reverse complement strand
AAGGCCTGAGGACACCGGGGGACCTTAATCAGGTAGTATATATCTTTATTGTTTACTATATACAGCAAGGATTGCACACACATCACTAATGATATACTGTATATATACACATAGGGGGGGAAATTTATCAAACATGGTGTAAAATTAAACTTGCTCAGTTGCCCCTAGCAACCAATCAGATTCCACCTTTCATTACTCACATTCTAAGTAGGTGGAATCTGATTGGTTGCTAGGGGCAACTGAGCCAATTCTTCTTTACACCAGTTTGATAAATCTCCTCCATAGCTTTTGCTGCATCATAAAAGAGCCATGTAGTAGGCTCTCTAAGCGAGCTCCATTCTACCAGATTGGCGCTCGCTTCTGCGGAATATCAGGCCGTGTAATACGGCCTTAAAAGTGGCCGTATGCTTCCAATAACTGCTGGCTGAACAATCCTTCAGCTGACAATTATCTGTCCCATCCGGTCCCGTCCTCCCCATACACAGAAATTTGGCACATCTGAGTGTTCCTGTGTTCTCTATGAGAGGGGAAAGCCATAGCCATACAGATCTGATGCCGGCTTATCTCTCTGAGAACAAAGAGGTTGGGCGTTGATTTTCCATCAAGCTCGACCCCCTATGTCCACTGATATCATCTGTCAGAGGACTGTCCAGAGAGCCCCATACACCTTACGCTGATGGCCGAACCCACCAGGAGCAACAGGTACCACCAACAAAAGAGTAACATGTATGGGGACCTTAAATTGTTGCTAAAATATTTCAGCATTTGGGGCCCCACCTTTAACTTCGCCCAGGGCCACATCTAGTCTAAAACCGGCCCTGACCAGGGGGCAGTCTGTATACAGTGGTGTCAGTTACCTCCACCACCAGGGGGCAGTCTGTATACAGTGGTGTCAGTTACCTCCTCCACCACCAGGGGGCAGTCTGTATACAGTGGTGTCAGTTACCTCCTCCACCACCAGGGGGCAGTCTGTATACAGTGGTGTCAGTTACCTCCTCCACCACCAGGGGGCAGTCTGTATACAGTGGTGTCAGTTACCTCCTCCTCCACCAGGGGGCAGTCTGTATACAGTGGTGTCAGTCACCTCCACCAGGGGGCAGTCTGTATACAGTGGTGTCAGTTACCTCCACCAGGGGGCAGTCTGTATACAGTGGTGTCAATTACCTCCTTCTCCACCAGGGGGCAGTCTGTATACAGTGGTGTCAGTTACCTCCACCACCAGGGGGCAGTCTGTATACAGTGGTGTCAGTTACCACCACCAGGGGGCAGTCTGTATACAGTGGTGTCAGTTACCTCCTCCACCACCAGGGGGCAGTCTGTATACAGTGGTGTCAGTTACCTCCTCCACCACCAGGGGGCAGTCTGTATACAGTGGTGTCAGTTACCACCACCAGGGGGCAGTCTGTATACAGTGGTGTCAGTTACCTCCTCCACCAGGGGGCAGTCTGTATACAGTGGTGTCAGTTACCTCCTCCTCCACCAGGGGGCAGTCTGTATACAGTGGTGTCAGTTACCTCCACCAGGGGGCAGTCTGTATACAGTGGTGTCAATTACCTCCTTCTCCACCAGGGGGCAGTCTGTATACAGTGGTGTCAGTTACCTCCACCAGGGGGCAGTCTGTATACAGTGGTGTCAGTTACCTCCACCACCAGGGGGCAGTCTGTATACAGTGGTGTCAGTTACCACCACCAGGGGGCAGTCTGTATACAGTGGTGTCAGTTACCTCCTCCACCACCAGGGGGCAGTCTGTATACAGTGGTGTCAGTTACCTCCTCCACCACCAGGGGGCAGTCTGTATACAGTGGTGTCAGTTACCACCACCAGGGGGCAGTCTGTATACAGTGGTGTCAGTTACCTCCTCCACCAGGGGGCAGTCTGTATACAGTGGTGTCAGTTACCTCCACCACCAGGGGGCAGTCTGTATACAGTGGTGTCAGTTACCTCCTCCACCACCAGGGGGCAGTCTGTATACAGTGGTGTCAGTTACCTCCTCCACCAGGGGGCAGTCTGTATACAGTGGTGTCAGTTACCTCCACCAGGGGGCAGTCTGTATACAGTGGTGTCAGTTACCTCCTCCTCCACCAGGGGGCAGTCTGTATACAGTGGTGTCAGTTACCTCCTCCACCAGGGGGCAGTCTGTATACAGTGGTGTCAGTTACCTCCACCACCAGGGGGCAGTCTGTATACAGTGGTGTCAGTTACCTCCTCCTCCACCAGGGGGCAGTCTGTATACAGTGGTGTCAGTTACCTCCTCCACCACCAGGGGGCAGTCTGTATACAGTGGTGTCAGTTACCTCCTCCACCACCAGGGGGCAGTCTGTATACAGTGGTGTCAGTTACCTCCTCCACCACCAGGGGGCAGTCTGTATACAGTGGTGTCAGTTACCTCCTTCTCCACCAGGGAGCAGTCTGTATACAGTGGTGTCAGTCCCCTCCACCACCACCAGGGGGCAGTCTGTATACAGTGGTGTCAGTTACCTCCTCCTCCACCAGGGGGCAGTCTGTATACAGTGGTGTCAGTTACCTCCTCCTCCACCAGGGGGCAGTCTGTATACAGTGGTGTCAGTTACCTCCTCCTCCACCAGGGGGCAGTCTGTATACAGTGGTGTCAGTTACCTCCACCAGGGGGCAGTCTGTATACAGTGGTGTCAGTTACCTCCTTCTCCACCAGGGGGCAGTCTGTATACAGTGGTGTCAGTTACCTCCTCCACCACCAGGGGGCAGTCTGTATACAGTGGTGTCAGTTACCACCTCCACCACCAGGGGGCAGTCTGTATACAGTGGTGTCAGTTACCTCCTCCACCACCAGGGGGCAGTCTGTATACAGTGGTGTCAGTTACCTCCACCACCAGGGGGCAGTCTGTATACAGTGGTGTCAGTTACCTCCACCACCAGGGGGCAGTCTGTATACAGTGGTGTCAGTTACCTCCACCACCAGGGGGCAGTCTGTATACAGTGGTGTCAGTTACCTCCACCACCAGGGGGCAGTCTGTATACAGTGGTGTCAGTTACCTCCTCCTCCACCAGGGGGCAGTCTGTATACAGTGGTGTCAGTTACCTCCTCCACCAGGGGGCAGTCTGTATACACTGGTGTCAGTTACCTCCTCCACCACCAGGGGGCAGTCTGTATACAGTGGTGTCAGTTACCTCCTCCTCCACCAGGGGGCAGTCTGTATACAGTGGTGTCAGTTACCTCCACCACCAGGGGGCAGTCTGTATACAGTTGTGTCAGTTACCTCCTCCTCCACCAGGGGGCAGTCTGTATACAGTGGTGTCAGTTACCTCCACCACCAGGGGGCAGTCTGTATACAGTGGTGTCAGTTACCTCCACCACCAGGGGGCAGTCTGTATACAGTGGTGTCAGTTACCTCCTCCACCACCAGGGGGCAGTCTGTATACAGTGGTGTCAGTTACCTCCTCCACCACCAGGGGGCAGTCTGTATACAGTGGTGTCAGTTACCTCCACCACCAGGGGGGCAGTCTGTATACAGTGGTGTCAGTTACCTCCTCCACCACCATGGGGCAGTCTGTATACAGTGGTGTCAGTTACCTCCTCCACCACCAGGGGGCAGTCTGTATACACTGGTGTCAGTTACCTCCTCCTCCACCAGGGGGCAGTCTGTATACACTGGTGTCAGTTACCTCCTCCTCCACCAGGGGGCAGTCTGTATACAGTGGTGTCAGTCACCTCCACCAGGGGGCAGTCTGTATACAGTGGTGTCAGTCACCTCCACCAGGGGGCAGTCTGTATACAGTGGTGTCAATTACCTCCTTCTCCACCAGGGGGCAGTCTGTATACAGTGGTGTCAGTTACCTCCTCCTCCACCACCAGGGGGCAGTCTGTATACAGTGGTGTCAGTTACCTCCACCAGGGGGCAGTCTGTATACAGTGGTGTCAATTACCTCCTTCTCCACCAGGGGGCAGTCTGTATACAGTGGTGTCAGTTACCTCCACCAGGGGGCAGTCTGTATACAGTGGTGTCAGTTACCTCCACCACCAGGGGGCAGTCTGTATACAGTGGTGTCAGTTACCTCCTCCACCACCAGGGGGCAGTCTGTATACACTGGTGTCAGTTACCTCCACCACCAGGGGGCAGTCTGTATACAGTGGTGTCAGTTACCTCCTCCACCACCAGGGGGCAGTCTGTATACAGTGGTGTCAGTTACCTCCTCCACCACCAGGGGGCAGTCTGTATACAGTGGTGTCAGTTACCTCCACCACCAGGGGGCAGTCTGTATACAGTGGTGTCAGTTACCTCCTCCTCCACCAGGGGGCAGTCTGTATACAGTGGTGTCAGTTACCTCCTCCACCACCAGGGGGCAGTCTGTATACAGTGGTGTCAGTTACCTCCTCCACCACCAGGGGGCAGTCTGTATACAGTGGTGTCAGTTACCTCCACCACCAGGGGGCAGTCTGTATACAGTGGTGTCAGTTACCACCACCAGGGGGCAGTCTGTATACAGTGGTGTCAGTTACCTCCTCCACCACCAGGGGGCAGTCTGTATACAGTGGTGTCAGTTACCACCACCAGGGGGCAGTCTGTATACAGTGGTGTCAGTTACCTCCTCCACCAGGGGGCAGTCTGTATACAGTGGTGTCAGTTACCTCCACCACCAGGGGGCAGTCTGTATACAGTGGTGTCAGTTACCTCCTCCACCACCAGGGGGCAGTCTGTATACAGTGGTGTCAGTTACCTCCTCCACCACCAGGGGGCAGTCTGTATACAGTGGTGTCAGTTACCTCCTCCACCACCAGGGGGCAGTCTGTATACAGTGGTGTCAGTTACCTCCTCCACCACCAGGGGGCAGTCTGTATACAGTGGTGTCAGTTACCTCCTCCACCACCAGGGGGCAGTCTGTATACAGTGGTGTCAGTTACCTCCTCCACCACCAGGGGCAGTCTGTATACAGTGGTGTCAGTTACCACCACCAGGGGGCAGTCTGTATACAGTGGTGTCAGTTACCTCCTCCACCAGGGGGCAGTCTGTATACAGTGGTGTCAGTTACCTCCACCACCAGGGGGCAGTCTGTATACAGTGGTGTCAGTTACCTCCTCCACCACCAGGGGGCAGTCTGTATACAGTGGTGTCAGTTACCTCCTCCACCACCAGGGGGCAGTCTGTATACAGTGGTGTCAGTTACCTCCACCAGGGGGCAGTCTGTATACAGTGGTGTCAGTTACCTCCTCCACCAGGGGGCAGTTTTGGACTGATGTGCTGATAGAAGACACTGCTGGAGCACCGGATGAATGTAATCCCGGCCTTATATTACACAGAGATGCGGCCAACAACCTCAGGATCAGTCACATTAGTCAGTGGAGAGACTGCAGCCACCCACATCCTGGAATGTAATGTCAGAGGCTTCTATCCGATCAGCGCCCTCCTCTCCTATAGTATCAGCCCCCTCCTCTCCTGACATCCTCTGTGCTGCTGTGACCTCCCCTATAGATCAGCCCCCTCCTCTCCTGACATCCTCTGTGCTGCTGTGCCCTCCCCTATAGGATCAGCACCCTCCTCTCCTGACATCCTCTGTGCTGCTGTGTCCTCTCCTATAAGATCAGCCCCCTCCTCTCCTGACATCCTCTGTGCTGCTGTGTCCTCTCCTATAAGATCAGCCCCCTCCTCTCCTGACATCCTCTGTGCTGCTGTGTCCTCTCCTATAAGATCAGCCCCCTCCTCTCCTGACATCCTCTGTGCTGCTGTGTCCTCTCCTATAGTATCAGCCCCCTCCTCTCCTGACATCCTCTGTGCTGCTGTGTCCTCCCCTATAGTATCAGCCCCCTCCTCTCCTGACATCCTCTGTGCCGCTGGGACCTCCCCTATAGTATCAGCCCCCTCCTCTCCTGACATCCTCTGTGCTGCTGTGACCTCTCCTATAGATCAGCCCCCTCCTCTCCTGACATCCTCTGTGCTGCTGTGTCCTCTCCTATAAGATCAGCCCCCTCCTCTCCTGACATCCTCTGTGCTGCTGTGTCCTCTCCTATAAGATCAGCCCCCTCCTCTCCTGACATCCCCTGTGCTGCTGTGACCTCTCCTATAAGATCAGCCCCCTCCTCTCCTGACATCCTCTGTGCTGCTGTGTCCTCTCCTATAGTATCAGCCCCCTCCTCTCCTGACATCCTCTGTGCTGCTGTGTCCTCTCATATAGTATCAGCCCCCTCCTCTCCTGACATCCTCTGTGCTGCTGTGTCCTCTCCTATAAGATCAGCCCATCCTCTCCTGACATCCTCTGTGCTGCTGTGTCCTCTCCTATAAGATCAGCGCCCTCCTCTCCTGACATCCTCTGTGCTGCTGTGACCTCCCCTATAAGATCAGCCCCCTCCTCTCCTGACATCCTCTGTGCTGCTGTGTCCTCTCCTATAAGATCAGCCCCCTCCTCTCCTGACATCCTCTGTGCTGCTGTGACCTCTCCTATAAGATCAGCACCCTCCTCTCCTGACATCCTCTGTGCTGCTGTGTCCTCTCCTATACGATCAGCCCCCTCCTCTCCTGACATCCTCTGTGCTGCTGGGGTCCGTGATGCAGTGACAAGTGGGCGGAGTCAGTGAGCAATCCTTTATTTTTCAGTGCGGTAGAAATTTTTGGCTTTTTTGCGTCTCATAAATAGAAAATATAAAACACTTCATATAAAAAGCTACAAATCCCGGGGTCACAGGTCACGGGTCACGGGTCACGGGTCACATGTCGGCGCGGACAAAGGAAGCAAAGACCCCGCCCTCCTGGGCCAGGAGACTCTCCGGCGTGTCGTATTCCAGAATGTTCCCACGACGCATGACGATCACCAGGTCGGCGGTCAGGATGGTGTGCACCCGATGCTGCAGGGAGAATGCAGGAGGAAGATTAGGAGAAGAGGAGGAGGATGGGGGTTGTAGGACACTGATGAGGAAAGGTCAGGGGTCAATTCTACATGCTGCTGGGTGGGCAGGGTCTGACACACACAGAACCTGAAGCTGCATCCCCCTCCTCCCCTGTCACAGCATACATCCTCACACACACAGAACCTGAAGCTGCATCCCCCTCCTCCCCTGTCACAGCATACATCCTCACACACACAGAACCTGAAGCTGCATCCCCCTCCTCCCCTCTCACAGCATGCATCCTCACACACACAGAACCTGAAGCTGCATCCCCCTCCTCCCCTCTCACAGCATGCATCCTCACACACACAGAACCTGAAGCTGCATCCCCCTCCTCCCCTCTCACAGCATGCATCCTCACACACACAGAACCTGAAGCTGCATCCCCCTCCTGCCCTCTCACAGCATGCATCCTCACACACACAGAACCTGAAGCTGCATCCCCCTCTTGCCCTCTCACACAATGCATCCTCACACATACAGAACCTGAAGCTGCATCCCCCTCCTGCCCTCTCACAGCATACATCCTCACACATACAGAACCTGAAGCTGCATCCCCCTCCTGCCCTCTCACAGCATACATCCTCACACAAAGAACCTGAAGCTGCATCCCCCTCCTGCCCTCTCACAGCATACATCCTCACACATAAAGAACCTGAAGCTGCATCCCCCTCCTCCCCTCTCACAGCATACATCCTCACACAAAGAACCTGAAGCTGCATCCCCCTCCTGCCCTCTCACAGCATGCATCCTCACACATACACAATAAACAGGTTTTAGTGACTGAGGAGGCGCCGGAGGTTTTACTGTGCTTACATGTTGTTGCCTAGGCAACGATCACCATTTTTCCATAGGAATAAAACTTTTATATTAATAAAGCTTTTATTTCTTATTTTAATATTAACGAATGAATCAAGTGATCGATATATAGAGTGCTATAGGTTAAAAACAGCCGTGTCTATGGATTAGCGAGTTCTCAATATGGAGTCAATGTAGTTGTCTTCTGCCGCTGTTCACATTGGTGCAGAGGAAACACTCTGCGTGGTTGGGGCTAGTGGTGTAGGGGTTAAATTACCCTCTGGAGTCACTATCAATGTATTGTGCTTCGTGCTACAGCGATTTACAGTATAAATGGGCCGTTGTATTTAGCGAAGCTGCTCAGACCGCCGGCCGGTGACACTTCTGCGCTGTAGATGTGATCTGAGAAGAAGCGCACTCTGCCTATATATTATGTAATAGATACGTATCGCTTAGGTGTATGAGAGAAGAAGCGCACTCTGCCTATATATTATGTAATGGATACGTATCGCTTAGGTGCTGTATCTGAGAAGAAGCGCACTCTGCCTATATATTATGTAATAGATACGTATTGCTTAGGTGTATGAGAGAAGAAGCGCACTCTGCCTATATATTATGTAATAGATACGTATCGCTTAGGTGCTGTATCTGAGAAGAAGCGCACTCTGCCTATATATTATGTAATAGATACGTATCGCTTAGGTGTATGAGAGAAGAAGCGCACTCTGCCTATATATTATGTAATAGATACGTATCGCTTAGGTGTATGAGAGAAGAAGCGCACTCTGCCTATATATTATGTAATAGATACGTATAGCTTAGGTGCTGTATCTGAGAAGAAGCGCACTCTGCCTATATATTATGTAATAGATACGTATCGCTTAGGTGCTGTATCTGAGAAGAAGCGCACTCTGCCTATATATTATGTAATAGATACGTATCGCTTAGGTGCTGTATCTGAGAAGAAGCGCACTCTGCCTATATATTATGTAATAGATACGTATCGCTTAGGTGTATGAGAGAAGAAGCGCACTCTGCCTATATATTATGTAATAGATACGTATAGCTTAGGTGTATGAGAGAAGAAGCGCACTCTGCCTATATATTATGTAATAGATACGTATCGCTTAGGTGCTGTATCTGAGAAGAAGCGCACTCTGCCTATATATTATGTAATAGATACGTATCGCTTAGGTGCTGTATCTGAGAAGAAGCGCACTCTGCCTATATATTATGTAATAGATACGTATAGCTTAGGTGTATCTGAGAAGAAGCGCACTCTGCCTATATATTATGTAATAGATACGTATCGCTTAGGTGTATGAGAGAAGAAGCGCACTCTGCCTATATATTATGTAATAGATACGTATCGCTTAGGTGTATGAGAGAAGAAGCGCACTCTGCCTATATATTATGTAATAGATACGTATAGCTTAGGTGCTGTATCTGAGAAGAAGCGCACTCTGCCTATATATTATGTAATAGATACGTATCGCTTAGGTGCTGTATTTGAGAAGAAGCGCACTCTGCCTATATATTATGTAATAGATACGTATCGCTTAGGTGTATGAGAGAAGAAGCGCACTCTGCCTATATATTATGTAATAGATACGTATCGCTTAGGTGTATGAGAGAAGAAGCGCACTCTGCCTATATATTATGTAATAGATACGTATCGCTTAGGTGCTGTATGTATGAAGAAGCGCACTCTGCCTATATATTATGTAATAGATACGTATCGCTTAGGTGTATGAGAGAAGAAGCGCACTCTGCCTATATATTATGTAATAGATACGTATCGCTTAGGTGTATGAGAGAAGAAGCGCACTCTGCCTATATATTATGTAATAGATACGTATAGCTTAGGTGCTGTATCTGAGAAGAAGCGCACTCTGCCTATATATTATGTAATAGATACGTATCGCTTAGGTGCTGTATCTGAGAAGAAGCGCACTCTGCCTATATATTATGTAATAGATACGTATAGCTTAGGTGCTGTATCTGAGAAGAAGCGCACTCTGCCTATATATTATGTAATAGATACGTATCGCTTAGGTGCTGTATCTGAGAAGAAGCGCACTCTGCCTATATATTATGTAATAGATACGTATCGCTTAGGTGTATGAGAGAAGAAGCGCACTCTGCCTATATATTATGTAATAGATACGTATCGCTTAGGTGCTGTATCTGAGAAGAAGCGCACTCTGCCTATATATTATGTAATAGATACGTATCGCTTAGGTGTATGAGAGAAGAAGCGCACTCTGCCTATATATTATGTAATAGATACGTATAGCTTAGGTGCTGTATCTGAGAAGAAGCGCACTCTGCCTATATATTATGTAATAGATACGTATCGCTTAGGTGTATGAGAGAAGAAGCGCACTCTGCCTATATATTATGTAATAGATACGTATAGCTTAGGTGCTGTATCTGAGAAGAAGCGCACTCTGCCTATATATTATGTAATAGATACGTATCGCTTAGGTGCTGTATTTGAGAAGAAGCGCACTCTGCCTATATATTATGTAATAGATACGTATAGCTTAGGTGCTGTATCTGAGAAGAAGCGCACTCTGCCTATATATTATGTAATAGATACGTATCGCTTAGGTGTATGAGAGAAGAAGCGCACTCTGCCTATATATTATGTAATAGATACGTATCGCTTAGGTGCTGTATGTATGAAGAAGCGCACTCTGCCTATATATTATGTAATAGATACGTATCGCTTAGGTGTATGAGAGAAGAAGCGCACTCTGCCTATATATTATGTAATAGATACGTATAGCTTAGGTGTATGAGAGAAGATGCAGCAGAGTTGTATGTGTATGAGAGAAGATGCAGCAGAGCTGTACGTGTATGAGAGAAGAAGCGCACTCTGCCTATATATTATGTAATAGATACGTATCGCTTAGGTGTATGAGAGAAGAAGCGCACTCTGCCTATATATTATGTAATAGATACGTATCGCTTAGGTGTATGAGAGAAGAAGTGCACTCTGCCTATATATTATGTAATAGATACGTATCGCTTAGGTGTATGAGAGAAGAAGCGCACTCTGCCTATATATTATGTAATAGATACGTATCGCTTAGGTGTATGAGAGAAGAAGCGCACTCTGCCTATATATTATGTAATAGATACGTATCGCTTAGGTGTATGAGAGAAGAAGCGCACTCTGCCTATATATTATGTAATAGATACGTATCGCTTAGGTGTATGAGAGAAGAAGCGCACTCTGCCTATATATTATGTAATAGATACGTATCGCTTAGGTGCTGTATCTGAGAAGAAGCGCACTCTGCCTATATATTATGTAATAGATACGTATCGCTTAGGTGCTGTATGTAAGAAGAAGCGCACTCTGCCTATATATTATGTAATAGATACGTATCGCTTAGGTGCTGTATCTGAGAAGAAGCGCACTCTGCCTATATATTATGTAATAGATACGTATCGCTTAGGTGCTGTATGTAAGAAGAAGCGCACTCTGCCTATATATTATGTAATAGATACGTATCGCTTAGGTGTATGAGAGAAGAAGCGCACTCTGCCTATATATTATGTAATGGATACGTATCGCTTAGGTGTATGAGAGAAGAAGCGCACTCTGCCTATATATTATGTAATAGATACGTATCGCTTAGGTGTATGAGAGAAGAAGCGCACTCTGCCTATATATTATGTAATGGATACGTATCGCTTAGGTGCTGTATCTGAGAAGAAGCGCACTCTGCCTATATATTATGTAATAGATACGTATCGCTTAGGTGTATGAGAGAAGAAGCGCACTCTGCCTATATATTATGTAATGGATACGTATAGCTTAGGTGCTGTATCTGAGAAGAAGCGCACTCTGCCTATATATTATGTAATAGATACGTATCGCTTAGGTGTATGAGAGAAGAAGCGCACTCTGCCTATATATTATGTAATAGATACGTATAGCTTAGGTGCTGTATCTGAGAAGAAGCGCACTCTGCCTATATATTATGTAATAGATACGTATCGCTTAGGTGTATGAGAGAAGAAGCGCACTCTGCCTATATACCGTGTTTCCCCGATAGTAAGACACCCCCGAAAGTAAGACATAGTTGGACTTTCGGGGGCTGGGCTAAAGTAAGACATACCCCGAATGTAAGACATAGTACATAGGGCGGTATTTTTGTACTTTTATGTCCCTGCGCCCGTCCTGTCAGAGGCTCGCACGCGCGCGCACACACACACAACGCGCGGCCCGGCACGAGCGCTGCACGTCATGTGCAGGGACGCCGGTATTGGTGCGGGAGCTGAAGGAGCAGCAGGGCCCAGGTGACTGCCCGCACCGCCCCCGTCTGGTCCAAGCGACCTTCCCCCCACCCCCCGTGCGCGCACCTGTCCGCCCTCTCTGAGGCCCCGTCCTGCCGCACCGTCCATGCGCCCACCACCCGTCCGGTCCGGCGTCCCTGCTCACTGAGGGGAGTACAGGACAGCCGCCCTCACGTGCTGCTGCTCCTCCAGCTCTGACATGGCCGCCTCCCTGCACACACAGGACAACGTGTGACAGCTGACCTGTCATCTCATCCCCTCAGTAACAGTACAGGATAGGAGGAATAATGGGCTGCAGCAGGCGGGATAACTTATAGCTGTGTGTGTTATCCTGCCAGCTGCAGCACATCCATTCCTCCTATGTTACAGTCCTGCACTGTTACTGAGGGGACTACAGTCATACACCCCTGTCCGCCCCCCTATACAGTCATACACCCCTGTTTCCCCCCCCTATACAGTCATACACCCCTGTCCGCCCCCCTATACAGTCATACACCCCTGTCTCCCCCCCCTATACAGTCATACACCCCTGTCCAATATAAGACATACCCCAAAAGTAAGACATAGTGGGACTTTTGGGAGTAAAAAGAACGTAAGACACTGTCTTACTTTCGGGGAAACACGGTATTATGTAATAGATACGTATCGCTTAGGTGTATGAGAGAAGAAGCGCACTCTGCCTATATATTATGTAATAGATACGTATCGCTTAGGTGTATGAGAGAAGAAGCGCACTCTGCCTATATATTATGTAATAGATACGTATCGCTTAGGTGTATGAGAGAAGATGCAGCAGAGCTGTGTATGTGTATGAGAGAAGATGCAGCAGAGCTGTACGTGTATGAGAGAAGAAGCGCACTCTGCCTATATATTATGTAATAGATACGTATCGCTTAGGTGTATGAGAGAAGAAGCGCACTCTGCCTATATATTATGTAATGGATACGTATAGCTTAGGTGTATGAGAGAAGAAGCGCACTCTGCCTATATATTATGTAATAGATACGTATAGCTTAGGTGCTGTATCTGAGAAGAAGCGCACTCTGCCTATATATTATGTAATAGATACGTATCGCTTAGGTGTATGAGAGAAGAAGCGCACTCTGCCTATATATTATGTAATAGATACGTATAGCTTAGGTGCTGTATCTGAGAAGAAGCGCACTCTGCCTATATATTATGTAATAGATACGTATCGCTTAGGTGTATGAGAGAAGAAGCGCACTCTGCCTATATATTATGTAATAGATACGTATCGCTTAGGTGTATGAGAGAAGAAGCGCACTCTGCCTATATATTATGTAATAGATACGTATCGCTTAGGTGTATGAGAGAAGAAGCGCACTCTGCCTATATATTATGTAATAGATACGTATCGCTTAGGTGTATGAGAGAAGAAGCGCACTCTGCCTATATATTATGTAATAGATACGTATCGCTTAGGTGCTGTATCTGAGAAGAAGCGCACATCTGCCTATATATTATGTAATAGATACGTATCGCTTAGGTGTATGAGAGAAGAAGCGCACTCTGCCTATATATTATGTAATAGATACGTATCGCTTAGGTGTATGAGAGAAGAAGCGCACTCTGCCTATATATTATGTAATAGATACGTATCGCTTAGGTGCTGTATCTGAGAAAGAAGCGCACTCTGCCTATATATTATGTAATAGATACGTATCGCTTAGGTGTATGAGAGAAGAAGCGCACTCTGCCTATATATTATGTAATAGATACGTATCGCTTAGGTGCTGTATCTGAGAAGAAGCGCACTCTGCCTATATATTATGTAATAGATACGTATCGCTTAGGTGTATGAGAGAAGAAGCGCACTCTGCCTATATATTATGTAATAGATACGTATCGCTTAGGTGTATGAGAGAAGAAGCGCACTCTGCCTATATATTATGTAATAGATACGTATCGCTTAGGTGTATGAGAGAAGATGCAGCAGAGCTGTACGTGTATGAGAGAAGAAGCGCACTCTGCCTATATATTATGTAATAGATACGTATCGCTTAGGTGTATGAGAGAAGAAGCGCACTCTGCCTATATATTATGTAATGGATACGTATAGCTTAGGTGTATGAGAGAAGAAGCGCACTCTGCCTATATATTATGTAATATATACGTATCGCTTAGGTGCTGTATCTGAGAAGAAGCGCACTCTGCCTATATATTATGTAATAGATACGTATCGCTTAGGTGTATGAGAGAAGATGCAGCAGAGCTGTACGTGTATGAGAGAAGAGGCAGCAGAGCTGTGTATGTGTATGAGAGAAGATGCAGCAGAGCTGTGTATGTGTATGAGAGAAGATGCAGCAGAGCTGTATGTGTATGAGAGAAGATGCAGCAGAGCTGTGTATGTGTATGAGAGAAGATGCAGCAGAGCTGTGTGTGTATGAGAGAAGATGCAGCAGAGCTGTGTGTGTATGAGAGAAGATGCAGCAGAGCTGTGTGTGTATGAGAGAAGATGCAGCAGAGCTGTGTGTGTATGAGAGAAGATGCAGCAGAGCTGTGTATGTGTATGAGAGAAGATGCAGCAAAGCTGTGTATGTGTATGAGAGAAGATGCAGCAGAGCTGTATGTGTATGAGAGAAGATGCAGCAGAGCTGTGTATGTGTATGTGAGAAGATGCAGCAGAGCTGTGTATGTGTATGAGAGAAGATGCAGCAGAGCTGTATGTGTATGAGAGAAGATGCAGCAGAGCTGTGTATGTGTATGAGAGAAGATGCAGCAGAGCTGTGTATGTGTATGTGAGAAGATGCAGCAGAGCTGTGTATGTGTATGTGAGAAGATGCAGCAGAGCTGTATGTGTATGAGAGAAGATGCAGCAGAGCTGTGTATGTGTATGAGAGAAGATGCAGCAGAGCTGTATGTGTATGAGAGAAGATGCAGCAGAGCTGTGTATGTGTATGAGAGAAGATGCAGCAGAGCTGTGTATGTGTATGAGAGAAGATGCAGCAGAGCTGTGTATGTGTATGAGAGAAGATGCAGCAGAGCTGTGTGTGTATGAGAGAAGATGCAGCAGAGCTGTGTATGTGTATGAGAGAAGATGCAGCAGAGCTGTGTATGTGTATGAGAGAAGATGCAGCAGAGCTGTATGCACTTGGCTGCTGGGACTAGAGTTGTTGCTGCCCCCTGTCAGTTGTATCTCACCATTACAGACCCCACCCTAGTCAATCTCCCTATTTTAGTCTTTATTAGGGTGGGTGCAGTTGAGACCACTAGTGACTGGTCACCGCAGAGCGCCCCCTGCAGGGAGTGTACGGGGATAGGAGGGGTTAGTCCTATAGGGGGCACCCAGGAGCAGCATACCAGCAGGCGGTGAGGACGACCCGACCAGCTCTACTTGTGACTCTTGACCAGAAAGGTAAAGAGACCGTCCGGGTTGGTGAGCAGGGACGTCGCCGAGTCACTTTCTATCAGAATGCCCTCAGAAAAGACTAAGACCAGCTCGGCATCCAAGATGGAGGAGACGCGGTGCTAGAGCGCAGGAGAGAGAGAGAGAGGGAGAGAAGCCAAGGTGAGAGGAAGGGGGACAGAGAGGAGAAAGACAGACGCTCAGCCAGAGACACCTCCATAGTGCAGCCCCCTCCCCCACTACTTACCGCAATAGTGACCACCGTCCGATCCGCAAACGCCGTCATCACCACCTTCTGCAGAATATTCTCCTGCAAGAGAAGCAGAATACGGTAACGTACCCCGGAGAGAGTGTGAGGCACTATGTGAGAGGGTGACCAGCTACAATACACAGAACCATCAGACAGAGCGGAGAGAAGAGAGCCGATCCTCCTGCTCCGTCCTAGAACCCTGCAGTCACAGACAGAGCGGAGAGAAGAGAGCAGATCCTCCTGCTGACTGCTCCGTCCTAGAACCCTGCAGTCATGGACAGAGCGGAGAGAAGAGAGCTGATCCTCCTGCTCCGTCCTAGAACCCTGCAGTCACTGACAGAGCGGAGAGAAGAGAGCTGATCCTCCTGCTCCGTCCTAGAACCCTGCAGTCACAGACAGAGCGGAGAGAAGAGAGCTGATCCTCCTGCTCCGTCCTAGAACCCTGCAGTCACAGACAGAGCGGAGAGAAGAGAGCTGATCCTCCTGCTGACTGCTCCGTCCTAGAACCCTGCAGTCACAGACAGAGCGGAGAGAAGACAGCTGATCCTCCTGCTCCGTCCTAGAACCCTGCAGTCACAGACAGAGCGGAGAGAAGACAGCTGATCCTCCTGCTCCGTCCTAGAACCCTGCAGTCACTGACAGAGCGGAGAGAAGAGAGCGGATCCTCCTGCTGACTGCTCCGTCCTAGAACCCTGCAGTCACTGACAGAGCGGAGAGAAGAGAGCTGATCCTCCTGCTCCGTCCTAGAACCCTGCAGTCACTGACAGAGCGGAGAGAAGAGAGCTGATCCTCCTGCTCCGTCCTAGAACCCTGCAGTCACAGACAGAGCGGAGAGAAGACAGCTGATCCTCCTGCTCCGTCCTAGAACCCTGCAGTCACAGACGAGGCGGAGAGAAGAGAGCTGATCCTCCTGCTCCGTCCTAGAACCCTGCAGTCACTGACAGAGCGGAGAGAAGAGAGCTGATCCTCCTGCTCCGTCCTAGAACCCTGCAGTCACTGACAGAGCGGAGAGAAGAGAGCGGATCCTCCTGCTGACTGCTCCGTCCTAGAACCCTGCAGTCACTGACAGAGCGGAGAGAAGAGAGCTGATCCTCCTGCTCCGTCCTAGAACCCTGCAGTCACTGACAGAGCGGAGAGAAGAGAGCTGATCCTCCTGCTCCGTCCTAGAACCCTGCAGTCACAGACAGAGCGGAGAGAAGACAGCTGATCCTCCTGCTCCGTCCTAGAACCCTGCAGTCACAGACAGAGCGGAGAGAAGAGAGCGGATCCTCCTGCTCCGTCCTAGAACCCTGCAGTCACAGACAGAGCGGAGAGAAGAGAGCTGATCCTCCTGCTCCGTCCTAGAACCCTGCAGTCACTGACAGAGCGGAGAGAAGAGAGCGGATCCTCCTGCTGACTGCTCCGTCCTAGAACCCTGCAGTCACAGACAGAGCGGAGAGAAGAGAGCTGATCCTCCTGCTCCGTCCTAGAACCCTGCAGTCACAGACAGAGCGGAGAGAAGAGAGCAGATCGTCCTGCTCCGTCCTAGAACCCTGCAGTCACTGACAGAGCGGAGAGAAGAGAGCTGATCCTCCTGCTCCGTCCTAGAACCCTGCAGTCACTGACAGAGCGGAGAGAAGAGAGCTGATCCTCCTGCTCCGTCCTAGAACCCTGCAGTCACAGACAGAGCGGAGAGAAGAGAGCTGATCCTCCTGCTCCGTCCTAGAACCCTGCAGTCACTGACAGAGCGGAGAGAAGAGAGCGGATCCTCCTGCTGACTGCTCCGTCCTAGAACCCTGCAGTCACTGACAGAGCGGAGAGAAGAGAGCTGATCCTCCTGCTCCGTCCTAGAACCCTGCAGTCACTGACAGAGCGGAGAGAAGAGAGCTGATCCTCCTGCTCCGTCCTAGAAACCCTGCAGTCACTGACAGAGCGGAGAGAAGAGAGCGGATCCTCCTGCTGACTGCTCCGTCCTAGAACCCTGCAGTCACTGACAGAGCGGAGAGAAGAGAGCTGATCCTCCTGCTCCGTCCTAGAACCCTGCAGTCACTGACAGAGCGGAGAGAAGAGAGCTGATCCTCCTGCTCCGTCCTAGAACCCTGCAGTCACAGACAGAGCGGAGAGAAGACAGCTGATCCTCCTGCTCCGTCCTAGAACCCTGCAGTCACAGACAGAGCGGAGAGAAGAGAGCGGATCCTCCTGCTCCGTCCTAGAACCCTGCAGTCACAGACAGAGCGGAGAGAAGAGAGCTGATCCTCCTGCTCCGTCCTAGAACCCTGCAGTCACTGACAGAGCGGAGAGAAGAGAGCGGATCCTCCTGCTGACTGCTCCGTCCTAGAACCCTGCAGTCACAGACAGAGCGGAGAGAAGAGAGCTGATCCTCCTGCTCCGTCCTAGAACCCTGCAGTCACAGACAGAGCGGAGAGAAGAGAGCAGATCGTCCTGCTCCGTCCTAGAACCCTGCAGTCACAGACAGAGCGGAGAGAAGACAGCTGATCCTCCTGCTGACTGCTCCGTCCTAGAACCCTGCAGTCACAGACAGAGCGGAGAGAAGAGAGCAGATCGTCCTGCTCCGTCCTAGAACCCTGCAGTCACAGACAGAGCGGAGAGAAGAGAGCTGATCCTCCTGCTCCGTCCTAGAACCCTGCAGTCACAGACAGAGCGGAGAGAAGAGAGCGGATCCTCCTGCTGACTGCTCCGTCCTAGAACCCTGCAGTCACAGACAGAGCGGAGAGAAGAGAGCAGATCGTCCTGCTCCGTCCTAGAACCCTGCAGTCACAGACAGAGCGGAGAGAAGAGAGCAGATCGTCCTGCTCCGTCCTAGAACCCTGCAGTCACAGACAGAGCGGAGAGAAGAAAGCTGATCCTCCTGCTCCGTCCTAGAACCCTGCAGTCACTGACAGAGCGGAGAGAAGAGAGCTGATCCTCCTGCTCTGTCCTAGAACCCTGCAGTCACTGAGAGAGCGGAGAGAAGAGAGCTGATCCTCCTGCTCCGTCCTAGAACCCTGCAGTCACAGACAGAGCGGAGAGAAGAGAGCTGATCCTCCTGCTGACTGCTCCGTCCTAGAACCCTGCAGTCACTGACAGAGCGGAGAGAAGAGAGCTGATCCTCCTGCTCCGTCCTAGAACCCTGCAGTCACTGACAGAGCGAAAAGATAGATGATCCTCCTGCTCCGTCCTAGAACCCTGCAGTCACTGACAGAGCGGAGAGAAGAGAGCTGATCCTCCTGCTGACTGCTCCGTCCTAGAACCCTGCAGTCACTGACAGAGCGGAGAGAAGACAGCTGATCCTCCTGCTCCGTCCTAGAACCCTGCAGTCACTGACAGCGGAGAGAAGATAGATGATCCTCCTGCTCCGTCCTAGAACCCTGCAGTCACTGAGAGAGCGGAGAGAAGAGAGCTGATCCTCCTGCTCCGTCCTAGAACCCTGCAGTCACAGACAGAGCGGAGAGAAGAGAGCAGATCGTCCTGCTCCGTCCTAGAACCCTGCAGTCACAGACAGAGCGGAGAGAAGAGAGCGGATCCTCCTGCTGACTGCTCCGTCTGTGACTGCAGGGTTCTAGGACGGAGCAGGAGGATCAGCTCTCTTCTCTCCGCTCTGTCTGTGACTGCAGGGTTCTAGGACGGAGCAGGACGATCTGCTCTCTTCTCTCCGCTCTGTCTGTGACTGCAGGGTTCTAGGACGGAGCAGAGAGAAGATAGCTGGGAGGAGGAGGAGGATGTGTATGATGTCACAGGGTGGAGCATGCAGTAATGGAGGAGGAGGAGGATGTGTATGATGTCACAGGGTGGAGCATGCAGTAATGGAGGAGGATGTGTATGATGTCACAGGGTGGAGCATGCAGTAATGGAGGAGGATGTGTATGATGTCACAGGGTGGAGCATGCAGTAATGGAGGAGGATGTGTATGATGTCACAGGGTGGAGCATGCAGTAATGGAGGAGGATGTGTATGATGTCACAGGGTGGAGCATGCAGTAATGGAGGAGGATGTGTATGATGTCACAGGGTGGAGCATGCAGTAATGGAGGACGGTCACTCACGGTTGCCATATCGATGGAGGCGGTGGCTTCGTCCATGATGAGGATGCTGCTCTTTCGGACAAACGCTCGGGCCAAGCAGAAGAGCTGCCTTTGGCCGACGCTGAAATTCTCTCCACCCTCGGTGACCATGGCGTCTGCAGGGGGAGGGGAAGACCGAAACATTTCCTGATAACCACGGCAACAGCTCAGGAGCCCCTGTGTATGGGGGGGGGGGGCTGTGTATGGGGGGGGGAGGGGGCTGTGTATGGGGGGGGGGCTGTGTAGGGGGGGGAGGGGGGCTGTGTATGGGGGGGGGGGGGGGCTGTGTATGGGGGGGGGGGGGGGGCTGTGTATGGGGGGAGGGGGGGCTGTGTATGGGGGGTGGTGGAGGGGGGGGGGGGCTGTGTATGGGGGGGGG
>NW_027210465.1:0-69725 GCF_027789765.1 Dendropsophus ebraccatus | reverse complement strand
CTTTCAGCTTTTTATGTCTTCCTATGAATTAATAACCAATAACATGTGAAATGCTCTTTTTGTTAAATGGGCATAAGGACATGTCAGCATCCATTAATGTGCCTCTCAGATAATATATAACCATCACTCAGCAGGCCTGTACTAAAAGAGCACTGATTTAACTGCTGATGCAATGCAAATAATCATTGCATAGACTGTTAGCAATCCAAAGATTTTCTTATCAATGTTCACTGTTATGAATACAGCTGCAGGTCCGGCACGTGATCCGTGGCTCTACTCATTCCTATGAATCCGACGGAATCAACCGAGTACACAGCGTTCTTCCGGCGTTACTCGGCTCTTTCCGTCTCTTTCTAGGATTGAATAGAGCCACGGGTCATGTGCTGGACCCGCAGCTCTATTCATAACATAGCTGGGAGGGCCCGATACGGGAGACCCCCCACCACCCTCCTACTTTTCCCCTTATCCACATGATAGGGGAAAATCATTTTTTCCTGAACAACCTGGGGCGAAGTGGCGCAGCTGCTGTGAAACCCACCCAGGTGGTCACAATCCATCAATGATAAAAAAGCATTTTACACTGGACCAAGCACCAAGAAATTTATTATAAAGTAAGGTATGAAAACTGCAGGATTTATGCTTTTTCCCGTCTCTTCATAGGATTGAATAAAGCCGCGGGTCATGTGCTAGACCCGCGGCTCTATTCATAACAGAGCTGGCAGGGCTTGATACGGAGCCCCCCGCAATCTCCTACTTTTCCCCTATCCACATGATAGGGGAAAAGTCATTTTTTCCTGAATAACCTGGGGCGCAGTGGGGGCAGCTGTGGTGAAACCCCAGGTGGCACAATCCACCAATGATGAAAAGCATTTTACATTGGGCCAAGCACCAAGAAATCTTTTATTAGTAAAGTAAGGTATGAAAACTGCTGAATTAAGGCTTTACAGCTGTGTAGAGAAGTCTTCATACAGAAGGGGGGTAACAGGTGACAGTAAAAAATTAAATAAAAAAAGTAGGTGTCAGGAGAGACAGATGCATGCTCCCTGCACCCATAAATGATAGTGAGACACACAAAGGATGGCCGGGATTTTCATTCCACTGTGAGAATAGAGTCCAGAGCCTTGTAAGATATAAGGCTATTGGTATAGTAAAAAAACAATAAAGCAGCCATGCTTACCTGTACGCACCCTCTTCCCCCCATGCCCATGCTCAGTGACAGTCGATGCATCAGTAGGATTTGGGCAGATAAGTATGGCTGCTTTACTGTTTGTTTGTTTTTTAACTATACCAGCAGCACAATATCTTACAAGGCTATGGACTTCAATCACACATTGGAATGAAATCTGCTGTAAGAATGGAGTGCCATAGACTTTATTGCTAGTCAGAATTGCTTGCAATATGGTATGCGTAAAGGTACCCTCAAAATGAATTTAGGGTCTCACATAGGCAACATTATCAAAATGCAGCCTGTTGGTTGATCAGCTGATTATCAGCTTATCCCAGGTCCTGTTCCCAACACTCCAAGTAAGGAAATGTATTATTACCCAGCAGCCATTAATGGCTATCAGTGTTATACAAGGACTGCTTACATCTGGAGCCATTAGTACAGACTTATAGAAGGGGTTGTGAATAGCCCCCCTCCCCTAAAAAATGTTAATATGCCCTACTTGGTGCTAGGTAAATAGATTAATCCAAGTAACCCCCTTTTTTTTACTTTGTGTGGATGTGGATACTAAAAATCTTTAATAGTGTAATATTGATAGATTTTTTAATTATGCAATTTAAAAGGGTTAGTCACTTTATAGTAAAATTGTTCAGTGTACAGTATTAGTAAGTATACTCACTACACTTACTGACAGGAAATCTCTGTGTTCCCCATATAGTAAATATCAGACTCCCCTCCTCCAGGCTGTGCTGTCCTGCTCTGTGGTGAGTCTGTGGGCATGTGACTATGCCCCACCCCTCAGTGTCCACCTCTGAGTCTGTATATGCCTGTGGAGGACACCGAGGGGTGGGGCATTGTCACATGCTTCTCTATGTCATCTTATGGACAGAATCACCACAGAGCAGGACAGCACAGTCTGGAGGGGGGAGTCTGATTTTAGCTCTACACAGGGAGCTGCTGTCAGTAAGTGCAGTGAGGACACTTACTAATACTGTACACTGAACAATTTTACTCTACAGTGGCCAATCCCTTTAAGTTAAGGGGTGATGTCATGAAGAACACTAGGTCTATAGTGATGAATTATGTAAAATGAAAAGTATTTCCAATGTACAAGCATATAGATTCACTAATCCTCCCATCGCCTATTGGTTACAGCAAGGGGGATTGCGGGAAAGTGGCTACATTTTTGCCATGACAACTGCAGAGTAATAATTCCGAGAAGAAACCAGGGAGTGAAAAAAAATACATGGGGTTAAAACTGGCACAGTGTTATAAGTTACTTTACTAAAAACAGCTAATTTTTCCTCCTTTACATACATGTATGTGGTACACATCTTATTTTACCTTTGCTTCGTGACACCACCACTTTAACCTATATGTAGTAAAAAATAAATCTGCAACGCATAAAAATTATAATCCACCAGTATGGCTCAATCTAGGGGGGAATATAGCATTCTCCAGCTGTTTCAGTGGTAAATAATTCATGGTGGTAAATAGTAAAATAGTCATCAGTACAAATAAAACAAGCCCAGGAGTCCATTAAAGGCTGTTTGTAGTGTGTGGAATATGTGCACTAATGGGACTAAGTGCTGAAAGCCCAATTGGAAGACAACTTTATGTGGTGTTGTATAAATGCAGAAGTGGAGCTTATACAGTAAGGAGGCCTACTAAAGTGTAAGGATGACAAATCTGATGGTATAAACAGCAAATGGGAATAGAAAGTGTAAAAGTTATTTCTCATAATATACATTCAACTCTGAACATGATTTTATGGTTGGAATATAGAAATAATCTACAGAAAAAGTTGAATTTGTACATACCTAAGTGAAACCAGGGCCGGCCTCAGCAAAGGGCTTACCCAGGCAAGTGCTGGGGCCCCAGCGCCTCCCAGGGCCCAGAGAGGGAGGGGGGTCCAGTGTTCTCATGTTCAGCCCCCCTCAGTGTAGTGCAAGGTGTAGGCTGAATGTCCAAAGACTGAGAAAAGAGCGGGACCTGTGAGTGTCCTGCAGAGAGAGAAAACAGAGAGGTATGAAGGACCTGATCACATGACCTGCAGGTCCCCAATACTACAGTGTACAGATCGGCTGAGCAGAGAGGAAGAGGAAGGAGACTGAGCTGTAAGTGCTGCGTGCAGGGCCGATTCTAGGATTCCTGCTGTCTGAGGCGAGAATTGAAATGCCCCCCCCCCCCCCCCCCCAAATTAAAGGGAACCTGTCAGCCGGGATGACGGTGCCGAGGCCACCCGACTCCTTGGTGGAGCCCCAGATACTTACCCTTTCCTGCAAGTCCCGCTCCTGGACCCAGACCCGGGACAAAGATCTCGCCGTCAGAAGTCATGTGCGCGCTCGGCAGAGATGAGTCCGATGCCCATAGAGAATGACTGTTTCAGTCATTATCTATGGGCATCGGACTCATCTCAGGTAATTAGCATACAGCCGCGCGCTCACCTTCCGGTGCCAATATCTCCGTCCGGGAACCGGGTCCAAGAGCGGGACTTGCAGGAAAGGGGAGGTATCCGGGGCTCCACCGGGGATTGGGCGGGCTCGGCGCTGTCCTCCTGGGTGACAGCTCCTCTTTAAATTATTAGTTAAGAAATCTATAGATATACTGTATAATAGCAGCAATATACAGCACATATATACCAACAGTGAATATATTGCACAAATATATTCTTTTTATGGCATTCATCATGCAGGAAAAGTAGTGTAGTTTTTTTTTTTCTGTTCAGATATTTCTGTAGTTATATATAGTTTCTATAGTCTCAGGGTGTGTTCACGCTAAGAGATAAGGTCAAAAATTTAAAGTGGAGGCCGTGTGGCGAACTCTGCTTGAAGTTCCGTCTGTCCCATTGACTCAATGATATTCTCAAGCTCAATCTGTCGTCCGCACAATTGAGCACTGTCTCCGCTTGAAATTTCCGACCGTAGTCCATAGTGTGAACGTACACTCATTTTTGTATTAATTTTTTATATAGATTTTTTTATTTGAAAAATAGGGAAAAGTAGTGATTTAAATTTTTTATACAGTGGATTCTTTTATTTCTTTATTTTTTACATATTTTTACAGTAAGTACACTGCACTAATAATGTAAGTAGTGTATCCTAATTTTTATGGTATTATTACAGCTATAACTATGGCAAGTGGGGATTTTCTGTTGCTTCCCCAGCAAGGTGACTATGTGTACAGGCTGTGGGGGCGCTAATAACACAACAGAATGCCAGTCACTGGTGACAGATAGCAGCTGGCAACTCTGGGTATAGACTGGGCTCAGGTACTAAGATCACTCCTTACTTATACAGGGCACATGTGCTGTACATACAGGGCAGATTAGATACACACACACACACACACACTCTGCTGTGCTGTGGTGCTGGGCCTGCCTCCCCTTCCTCTCTGTTCCGACACAGACAGCCAGCATAGGAGACCAATTCTTCTGTTTCTATCCTGTCAGGCCAGACCTCTTCCTCCATACTGTCCCTGCAGCTAGAGGCCTCACAGGGACAGGGCTGCCGACCACTGAGCTAGGCAGAGGGGGCCTGAGGAGGAGGCAGAGGGGCTTGAGAAGGCAGGGGTGCCTGGAGCTGTGCCTACAGGAGATAACAGGACATCTTGCTACTTGCAGACCCCGGGTCAGTCAGCTACAGAGACACAGTGACTGATTGTCACTCACTGTTTCTCTATCAAAACTTTATGCAGCCTGCGGGGAAGAGTGTGTGTCTGTCTGTTTGTGTGTGTGTGTGTGTGTGGTTGTTACCTGGGCTCCTTGTATACGCAGGGCTTCCTGGAGCTGTAAGGGCTGAAAGGCAGCTGGTGTTATTTTAGCTAAGTCAGCCTTAGCTAAAATGACAGTAAGGGATTGTGCTGCCTCCTAGTGAAGCAGAGAATCTGCCGCCTGAGGCAGAATGCTCATTCTGCTTTATGGCAGAAGCTGCCCTGGCTGTGTGTGCAGTGTGTGTGTGTGTGTGTGTGTGTGTGTCAGTCAGTAAGTGTTTGTCAGTCAGTAAGTATGTGTCAGGCAGTAATCTGTCAGTCAGTAAGTGTGTGTGTCAGTCAGTAATGTGTGTCAGTAAGTGTGTGCGTGTGGGTGTTAGTAATGTGTGTCAGTCAGTAATGTGTGTGATGTGTCAGTAAGTTAGTGTGTGTCAGTCAGTAAGTGTGTGTGTGTGTTATTCATTAATGTGTATGTCATTAAGTGTCTTTTTCAGTAATGTGTGTGTCAATAAGTGTGTGTGTGTATGTTAGTGGTGTCTCAAGTGATTGTGCATAGTGGATGGATGGATGAGGGGCCCGCTGAGGCTCTGTCGCCCAGGGGCCCACAAAAACCGTGAGCCAGCCCTGATAGAATCTACCCATCATCCATCCCCTCCTTGGTTGAACTTGATGGACATGTGCTTGTTTTCAACCGGATTAACTATGTATGTAACACCGTTATTTTTACATAATGAAAGCCATCAGGTCCCTTAGTGAAAATGTCAGGAGAATATTACCTGCCTGACTGCAGGAAGAATAATCCTGTGGGGATGTATTCAGGAATATGCATAGGTCCCTTAGCTCTAGTAAATAAAAATAAATTTCCAGTACACCAAGATAGTCTGAAGAATTTTATGTATCCCACTTGAAAAGTTTGGGCTCAGTTTGGAGGGGGGGGGGCATGAAGAAACTTGACTGTTCCACACAGAGCCCTGATCTCAACCCCACTTTAAACCTCTGGGATGGACTAGAACAGAAATTGGGGGCCAGGCTATCTTGTCTAATATCAGTATCTAACCTCAATATGCTGGAAGTGGGGGCTGTTATAACTGCGAAGAGAGGGCTGACTCCGTAATAATGCCTATGGGTTTAGAGCTGGATATTCTGAAAGCTCCTGTAGGTGTAATGTGGAGGTGTCAATTACATACATTATGGGTTAAAAAGTAAAATTTTATAAATGTTTATAAAAAAACAGTTGTCTATAAAAAAAAAAAGCATGTTAAGTGTTTTAAATAAGGCATTTGTGTGCATCAGTTTTTTTTCTTCCATTAAACAGATCCGTTTAATGGACAGCAAAAACGGAATGTGAACCCAGCCTTAGTTAGCTAATAAATGACTATTAGGGCAGAGATTGTTTTCTGGAATTGATATTATAAAATGGTCAAATAATATTGCACTACTGAACAATTTGATCCAACTATTGGAGCAGTAAAGGGTCAATGTAATAAATGTACAGTTTTGGTATAGAAAGTAGAATGAGCAAGACTGTATATCTATTGGATTGTCTTTACTCTGTTTGCACAGCATCCATCTGCTGGCGAGGATGGGTCACCAGTCTAGCTACTGATTGGGTAAGAAGGTCCTTTTGTCCAAAGTACGAGGCCAAGAAGTGCTGTAGGCCAGGTGTTTTATAAGGCTTGTGACAACCGTATCGTAGCATTGTACCTAAGTGAAACAGAAAATGTTCAACAAATGATTTCCTGGACATTAGGAGTATTCTTTGTTTCTGAAAGAATACACTATTCTTAAAATAAAATGTGAACAAATTTTGGAAACATTTTGAGGGCGAACATTCATTATTTATGTATTGTTTATCTTAGGATATAATATGATAATAAACGAGTTGAAAGATCTGCCGGTATAAAAAGATTTTTCTGGGAGTCTCAGCTTTCGGTCACAGGACATTTTTGACAAATGACCTACACAAGACTGTCTAGGTTAGGAGCTATAATATCTACAAGTTAAGCTAGTTACATAGGCTATTATGCTCCAGTTTAGGAGTGAATCCAAACAATAATTTTGTGACCTGTACAACTTTGCAGAGAAAATAAAGTTTCCATGGTAGAAAAAGAGTAATAATTAGTTTTTGAAACATGAATATAACTGTTGTTTACCAAGCCTTTATTTTACCCTGTGCAGTGCCAAAACAGATTTAAAGCAAATGTGTAGAGATGAGCTAAGCTAATCTGACAAATTTTGATTTACAGCAAATAGGACATTAAATTTGCTCAGATTAGTTTCGCAAATTCACTAAACATATGTTAGATTACAGAACTGTCTTTTGGCGGGAGCAAGGAACTATCCATAAATCCTAGCGCCCGTCCAGTCAGCTACAAATCCCACTGTGATGTCAGCACCCCCCTCCTCACCCTCTATATAAGGTGATTGGCCTCCTAGAGGCGGCCAGTTGGCTGGGTATAGTGGAGAGCAGGTTGCAGCAGGCAGTTAGAGCAGGGAGAGAAATAAAGAGAGATGGGGACAAAGAAGAGGAAGGTGGATTGTGAGGGGTTTTCTGTGGGATCAGTGAAGTGTTGAGTGTGCATTATAGGAAGTCACAGTGAACTTTAAAGCTCATGGAAACAGGTGCAGGGAATTGTCCAGAGACCACCGACAGCCAAACGTAGCAAAGAAAACTTGATTCAGAATCAAATCCATAAAATTCTTCTCTTTATTGTAATAGACTCAATGACATAAAACATGCAAGGTGATCCCTCACCACGCCGAAGTTTTGGCCAAGAGGCCTTGACCACAGCACTATGCATTATAGCATTGTAGACCCTGGTTGGTTCTCCTGTTGCCTTTGCTACACAGTCCCTAAGCGATATATATGTTTTTAATTTCTGACAGCGCATATACAAGCGGTAGCAACTGTATACATACACGCCACATGTGTCCCAATAAAATAATTAAAGTGTTATGTGCTGATCTATAACAGGAAAAAAAGGAGGATGGCTTACTGTATTCAGTCTTAGGCTATGTTCACACGGCGTAAAATTACGGCCGTTGTGGCAATAGGCACGCTGCATGCTCTTCTAAGGGATCCCTGCCGGAGCGTATACACATAGTATACGCTCCGGTCGAGATCCCAAGCGGTGCCACAAAGAACTGACATGTCAGTTTTCTGCAGCCGCTAATCATTGAATAGCGGCCATAGAAAACCATGTCAGTGCACGCTATGAAGCGAGTGGCTCCGGCCGATTGCTTCATACTGTTTAGTGGGAAGTTCTGATGCGGGCACGCACCGATGCACCTGCATCAGAACTCTACAGCCATAAAGATTATACCGAAAAAGAGAAAAAAATGCTGAATTTACGTAGCAAGAAAATTCAATCTTTATTAAATACATGTATTTTAAAACAATTTATAAAAAAGAGAAAAACCTAACATTAAAAAGAACGGTGGCTATCCCGGAGGCGTTTATTAATAGATTAGCTCATATTATTTGCTGTAATCCCTGACCCACAACACAGATCTTTCTTATAGACGGATAAAGTGCAATATACAATAAATAACACTGGATAATTACTAGATTACAGTATCAAAAGTGCTAGTGCATTAAATTCATTGGGTTCCACGTATATCATGACATTAGTACCATGATCCACCTATATCATCATTATTACCCCAATAATTCTAGGGTACAGCAAGTATACTACCTTACAGGTCTATTTGTCGTGTAGCTCCTCCAGGACGCCACCACCCCAACGCGCGTTTCGTTGCCTTCGTCCGGGGGTGATGACGTCCCATCCGATTAGGATATAAATAGTTTCATCCCACCAATCGCTTCTCTTGTTGTTAGATAATCACCTGTGGCCCCTTTGGCGCATGTTTAGTCCTCCATCTCTCCTCCGTATGCACGGCGCGGCAAAACCGGAAGCGATGTCACGGCGCCGATCATTTTATTCACACCATGCGTTTTTTGCACTTATGCGTTTTTGATGCGTTTTTTGTGATTTCACAATATTTGAATTGCACAATGCACTTGCACTTTATTCTGATGGCTTGTTTTCATGATTTTGTTTTATATGTCACACATTCAATACACTTAACACATAATTTCTCATTCTGCTTCACACTGCTCACTCACATACAATCACTAACACATCTATACACACACATATTCACTTGATAGGAAATTTATTTTTCACATAAGTACACATTGTTAAGTATTATGTTTGATATAACAAATGATATATTAATTCACTAT
This sequence comes from Dendropsophus ebraccatus, assembly GCF_027789765.1. Taxonomy (NCBI): domain Eukaryota; kingdom Metazoa; phylum Chordata; class Amphibia; order Anura; family Hylidae; genus Dendropsophus; species Dendropsophus ebraccatus. The sequence continues at coordinate 60,603 of NW_027210465.1, read as the reverse complement.
ACAATATGTATATATATTCTTCTATATTCTTTATATTTATATATTCTTTTATATTTTTTTATTTAAGTATGCACATGATAGAATTTTTTAAACACTTTGTTTTTATGAGCACAATATGCACAATAAGCACTTTGTTAATAGTAGGGGACATGGAACATCCTTACATATATTCGCTTTAACAGTCCGTGGCAGTGCGCATGTCTGGAAAACTTCCTGCTCTGTTGCCCGGGGCGGCCCATGTGACCGGCGGCGCTGCCATGGCGCATATTGATCACGTGACCCGACGCGTCGGGTCATGTGATCGACGCCGTGACATCGCTTCCGGTTTTGCCGCGCCGTACATACGGAGGAGAGATGGAGGACTAAACATGCGCCAAAGGGGCCACAGGTGATTATTTAACAACAAGAGAAGCGATTGGTGGGATGAAACTATTTATATCCTAATCGGATGGGACGTCATCACCCCCGGACGAAGGCAACGAAACGCGCGTCGGGGTGGTGGCTTCCCGGAGGAGCTACACGACAAATAGACCTGTAAGGTAGTATACTTGCTGTACCCTAGAATTAGTGGGGCAATAATGATGATATAGGTGGATCATGGTACTAATGTCATGATATACGTGGAACCCAATGAATTTAATGCACTAGCACTTTTGATACTGTAATCTAGTAATAATCCAGTGTTATTTATTGTATATTGCACTTTATCCGTCTATAAGAAAGATCTGTGTTGTGGGTCAGGGATTACAGCAAATAATATGAGCTAATCTATTAATAAACGCCTCCGGGATAGCCACCGTTCTTTTTAATGTTAGGTTTTTCTCTTTTTTATAAATTGTTTTAAAATACATGTATTTAATAAAGATTGAATTTTCTTGCTACGTAAGTTCAGCATTTTTTTTCTCTTTTTTGGTATAATCTGTGAATAAAGCTGTAGTAGCAGCAGTGAGGCTGCATGCAAATAGTTGACCACAAGGTATATGATAGAACATAGGATATTGCATTGAGACAAAAGTGTGTATAAGCCATAAAGATTACAAAGATGTTTTTTTTTAGAGACTGGTCGCTACGTGACCCGGCCGGGTCACGGAACAGACGGTCTCATACGCCATGTGAACATGGCCTTATACTGATCCCGCCTCTCTACTAGGATGGATTGTGCCTGTATTTATGTAAAAGTATTAATTTAAATAAACTAAAGACTAGCTAATAGGCAAAAATTTCACAACTTCTTTATTTCCGAGAGAACCTTTTAATTGTCTTAATGAAAGTAAATGTATAATAGAATAGAAGCATATTGGCTTATTATCACTCTGTCATAGTTAAGAATTAAGCATATTGCTGGAATGTGTCACATACAGGAACAGGAGATGTTCCTCTCAGGGTCACAAATGATACATGATTTCCTCTGGAAAAATAAAATATGTATTATACCAATAGACAGCATTGACCCAGTTGATCAAGCATTTGCAAACAAAATTTTGTATTTGTATTTTGCTAAAATGTATTTGGCTAAAAAAAAATCTGTAAAAAATCTATAAACTGCTGCCCATTATTCATCGGAACTGAACGTAGAACAAATAATAGTTATATTGAATTTTATTATAATATTTTCAAGCAGGAATGTTTGGGGATTTATTTTATAGTCAAAGAAATCAGCAGGAAATGTTATATACTAACAGCATGCTATCTATATATCACAGAAACGTTCCAAATTATTTACATAATCACAATGAAAATGTATGCTGAAGAACACAGTCATTTACATTCTTTACTTGAAAGGACAAAAATGCATAATTTGTAACATTCCTATTCAGGAAGGTTAGCCCAACACAATGGGAAGGAAATAATGTTTAATTGTGGCTCTAAGCCATTGTTATATTGTTATCATGAGACGTAAAGCACAATTTGCCAAGCTATGTCAAGTTTGCCCAATTGCTCCCAATCTAAATTATTCTGGAAGGGCCAGTAAAGCTTTTTTCTTTAGTAAAACAGAAAATACCATTTTCCAAAAGTTAATATAGATTTAGGATATTCTGTAGAGCAGTGCTCAGAATGTATCCGTGTCTCCAAGGACTGTTGGTCTTATCTCCCTATGCAACATCTCCACTAGGGGCAATTTCATAAAAAAATGAAGGACCTATCAGAATGTGATTGTGACGTTGGTGTAAACTGGATTAACAGAAAGAAACCCTGACAAGCACAGAAAGACTATATAAACTACAGGTAGATGCTGCCTTTGTTTGTTCAAAGAGCTCCAGGCAACAATGATAACCATTGAGCCACCATTTTAGACTCTCTGGGAAATTCAATAAGATTAGGCTTGCATGACTAAGCGTCACAAAGAAAAAGAAAATTTAAAAAATGATAGATAGCAAGAAGCATAAAATATGAAGTTTATGAATGTTTATTCTATAAGTTAATAATTCTGAGAACTCTAGAACGGATTATAATAAATGGCTAATCGGTAGCAATACATTTGACAACCAAAGCAGATTATCCATAGAAAATTTATAAAAATGTTTACATTGCTTTCTAGAGTGCAGATACGAACGAAAAATATCTGAAGTTAATCAGAGAAAAGTATGAGCCAATTATTTCAGCATTCGAACTCCTCCTGCTCAACCATAAAGCTCTCCACAGTGCTGAACCTCCCTATATCTCCTCCCTCATGTCTTTCTACTGTCGTACCAGTGTTTTACGCTTTGTTAATGACCTACGCCCACATGCCTTCTTATCCGCACCTCTCAATCCCGTCTCCAGGATTTTACCCGAGTTGCACCCGTTCTATTGAAATGCTTTACCCAAAGACTGTCAGGCTCACTTCCAATACCCAAAGCTTCAATCGTGCCCTGAAAACTCATCTTTACAAGCAGCTTTCTCAGGTTACTTAATTTGACTGCTAACCCCCAAGCCCCCCCACACACACCCACACCCCTACAAGTGCTGTGGAATCTGTTGGCGCTATATAAATAAAAATTATTATTATTATTCAACAACAGAGTTGTCATACTAAAAAGGGTGGCACTACATCGGAGCCTACCTTTAACCCTCCTGTAAGTCCCTACACGTATATGGAAAGCTAACTATCACACAAGAGAAGAAAACCTATCTACTGAGAAAGATAAATATCATCACCCACCAGTAGTAACATAGTATAGTTGTGTAGTAGTAGTAGTAGTATAGTAAGTAGTTAAGTAGTAGGGGCAGTAGTAGTCTTTCAGTCCCGGCATCCCAAGGGGCACTTCTTGTGCAATACACTACCAGATGTTGGTAGCAATGTAGTAGCAAAATTTTTCATATAGGTGGACAGCCCTATGAGCAGGACTGACAGAATTTGATTGTGTATAGATGACAGCAGGAAACTAATAAGTCTGTCTGTGTGTTACAGTGTCTACATCAGGCCAGTCAATAGTACTGTGATGCCCCCAATAGTGTCAGTATATAACATGACAATGTCCTAATTATTTATAGTTTTAGAATAACCAGAGAGTATCAAGAAAAGAGGAAAAATGCCCTGATATAGTTAAGATATGGTTTAAGATATGTAATGAGAAGTGGAGTGAACATACACTAGAGTAACATAATAGTGAAATCCTTGAAGTCCTGATAGTCCTCTAGAGCGTGCTTCTCAAACTGTGTGAGGCGCCCCCTAGTTGTTAGTGAGGCCCAGCTGGGGAGCAGTTTTCACAAAGTACTATGATCTGCTTAGTCCCTTTTGTTGTTTGGCAGAAATTCTCAATTATAGCAACATTATTGATTTATTTTGTACTTGATTTATTAGTATTATAACTTAGGAGATGAGTGAAAGGTAGCCCTAGCATTATTTTTAGCTTTTACATGGACTTTCACCCACAGATGGTGAGGCCCAGGCACCCTCTTGTCGTCTGGTGAGGCCCAGACATTGCCTTTGGGGCCTGTTTGGGTGAGGCCTCCAGTATAAGAAAGTTTTGAGAAGCACTGCTCTAGAGAATTCTTGTAGTGAGAACTCCCTGCGTATGATATATAACAAGAAGTAAGTGGCACCTATAGGTTCCTGATAAGCAATGAAAGTGAGTAACAAATGTTGTTGGCAATGGGGAGCCCTCACGCCTGGACATAAGCAAATCTCCCTCCTTGGCCTGGTGGGAGGACACAGTAGTATTCCCTCCTTAGGCAGCAGAGTGACACCACAAAATCATGAGGGGGCTGGGTACATCAATGGAGTTTTTGGTCAGGGGAGAAACAGGATTCCTCCATTTAACAGCTTAAAATCTTAACAGCAATGACTTTGGCCTCCATTTTTTCTACATATATAAATTACCAAAGCCTATCATTCCTAGATGGTACAAATTTGGGAAATTGAGATACTTATTACACCTGTCAGAAAACTGTCCGCCACCACCATCTGCTCCAGTGGTCCAGCCATTACCCAGACCAAAAACTTCCCACACCTTGCTCTCTATAAAATTTAAATTTTAGGTATAGCGCTGCGAGCCTGTCCACTCCTGAGCAAACCAAAAGTAACACCAGCTCAAGTGCAAGAGAGGCTTTCTTCCTGAGAGATTTGGCCAACTGCCCACTAAGGGGGTTGGTGGTCCCTAGATTACATTGGAAAAACCTACCATGCAGGATCTGCAAACAACTGAATGACATCAGCAACCACCAGAATACCCCATAGCGACATGTACAGGAGTAGCATAATGGAGAATCTCAACAGCATTAGCTTTGCAGCTCTGGAACTAGTACGACTATCTAAAAGCAAAGGTGAATACCACAAAGACTGCTACAAAAAGAGGTAGAATGGAATATAATAATCCCATTCTGTTGCCTGATATATTGAATCATCCTGACCTTCCCAGCAACATCTGTTACGCCCCTCCTAGCTTTCTCAGCACCTATAGGTGCCGCTTAGCACCCTAATACTCGGCCCAATTTACAGGGTAAGCGAGCGCCAACCTGTTCAGATCAGACATTCCCTTCCTCCTCGTTCCCCACTGTTACAAACAGATATGGGGGACTTTCTTTATTTGCCATCCAATCACAGCACTATACTCATGTCCTTACTGCTATGTCATGGTATTATTCTGGGGAAAGTGCAATGTAAAGGCTGACTGCTTGGCTTGGGTATGGTTTACACAGTATAGTTCTACAGATGACATATGAAGCAGAGAAAAGGTACTGGGTTTGTGCTAAGTGCTATGTGAGCATAAATGCATAAAAAGGGCCTGCAATGAAGAGGTTACACTAGGTGCTACTCAAAAGAGAAAGGGAGATTACATTGCAGCATTGTGATCTTTGTATGTGTAATAAGATGTGAGAGGGAAGCCTTGCTTTACCTCTGTGGATCATATTCAGCATGCACACTGGCTCATCTTGCAGGCACTTAGCCCTGGTACTCTGGGGGTCTCTCTCCCTCCTGCAATTTGCAGATGCTAAACCCTAACCCAGGGGCGTAGCTAATGTCTCCTGGGCCCTGATGCGAGAGGTCAACTTGCCCCCCCCTTTCACGACCAAGTGATGCTACTGGTATATATATATATATATATATATATATATATATATATATATATATATATATATTCACCCCCCCCCCAAGAAAGATATTACCAATAACAACAGCATAAAGGAAAAAAAAAATATTATCACCATACATATTACCACCATACTGTTACTAACAAAATCCTGTATACTGAGACCAATATTGCCAATATTACCTGTATATAAGAAGGAAATATTACCGCCACACCACTACCATCACCACCATATTGTTACTGACCAGATCCTGTATACTGAGACCAATAAAACACAGTACCAGATAACAAGTAACAAGTAATATCACCACACACTGACTAACACCACCGCTGCTACTGACAAATACCACAGCATACTGACTAACACCACCGCATACTGACTAACACCACCACTACTACTGAATAACATCCACTGTACAAAGATCACCATCACCTCATCCAGTCATATAGAGGTGGACGCAGCTCTACACAGGTTCTGTACACCATATACTTTACAGTGCTGTTATAACAGGTGATATATAGGGGGGGGCATCTATAAGGGCAGAGGGTATCTATAAGGGGGGGAGTCATCTATAAGGGGTGGAGGGAGAAGGGGACATCTATAAGGGGAGAGGGCATCTATAAGGGGGGAGAAGCAGCCATCCATATTTGTCCCCCTTATAGATGCCCTCTCCCCTTATAGATGCCCCCCCTATATATCACCTGATATAACAGCACTGTAAAGTATATGGTGTACAGAACCTGTGTAGAGCTGCGTCCACCTCTATATGACTGGATGAGGTGATGGTGATCTTTGTACAGTGGATGTTATTCAGTAGCAGTGGTGGTGTTAGTCAGTATGCGGTGGTGTTAGTCAGTATGCTGTGGTATTTGTCAGTAGCAGCGGTGGTGTTAGTCAGTGTGTGGTGATATTACTTGTTACTTGTTATCTGGTACTGTGTTTTATTGGTCTCAGTATACAGGATCTGGTCAGTAACAATATGGTGGTGATGGTAGTGGTGTGGCGGTAATATTTCCTTCTTATATACAGGTAATATTGGCAATATTGGTCTCAGTATACAGGATTTTGTTAGTAACAGTATGGTGGTAATATGTATGGTGATAATATTTTCTTTTCCTTTATGCTGTTGTTATTGGTAATATCTGTCTTGGGGGGGGTGAATATATATATATATATATATATATATATATATACCAGTAGCATCACTTGGTCGTGAAAGGGGGGGGGCAAGTTGACCTCTCGCATCAGGGCCCAGGAGACATTAGCTACGCCCCTGGGTTAGGGTTTAGCATCTGCAAATTGCAGGAGGGAGAGAGACCCCCAGAGTACCAGTACCAGTACTCTCCCCCCTCCCTTATAGATAGCCCCTCCCCCCCCTTATAGATGGCACCCTCTCCCCCCCTTATAGATGCCCCTCCCCTTTAAGATGGCCCCTTCTCCCCTCCCTTATAGATGGCCCTCTCTCTCCCTTCCTTATAGATGGCCCCCTCCCTTATAAATGTCCCTCTCACTCTCTCCCTTATGGATGGCTGCTTCTCCCCCCTTATAGATACCCTCTCCCCCTATAGATGTCCCCATCTCCCCCACCCCTTATAGATGACTCCCCCCCTTATAGATACCCTCTGCCCTTATAGATGCCCCCCCCCTATAGATGGCCCCCCCTTCCTCCCTCCGTGAAAAGCAGATAAAAAAATAAAAAACACACAACTCACCTGCCACCCGTTCCCCTGTCGATCCTCTCTCTTCATGGTCTGGCCACCCGGCTGATGTGCGGCTGCCGGGGGTGTCCCGTCCTGTCCCCGGCAGCGAGCGCATCAGAGAGCTCCCTGTGCGCCAGGGCTGGGAATTCCGGTACAGAGAGCAACTCTTACGTGCGCTCTCTGTAACGGAAGTCCCGAGCCACAGGCGCACAGTGAGTTCACTGATGCCCGCTCTGCCGGGGATAGGTCGGGACACCCCTGGCAGCCGCACATCAGCTGGGGCCAGCGCATGCCTGCTCTTGTGACCGTAAGCAAAATAATGCTTGCCGTCACAACAGTGATTTATGGGGGAACAGTGCAGTGGCAAGGGGGGGCCCTAGTGCAGTGGCAAGGGGGGGCCCTCGCAGCCCCCCTCATGGCGGAACGGGTCGCAGCGGCGACCGCTGCAACCCTGGTAGCTACGTCACTGCACTTACCCCTTTGTGTGCTTTGTTTTGGGTCTCTCTGTTACTAGGGTTGGGAATCCAGTGATAACATGAAGTGTATAGCAGATTGCAAAGGATGGACTGGAGTGGTCTAGACTTTAGGGCTGTTTTTCTAGTTGTCATTCTTGGTAAATGAAATAATCTTTAAATATGGTAGGAACCACACTGGCTAATGGATCAAATGGAAGGAAATAGTTTCACACAACATTGCCTGTCTAAGAAACCTAAAATAAAGAAGGTGCTGTAATATTTTGTAAATGTTGAATAGTACTACTGTTCATAGAAAGCTGTTCACATCAGTTCAGGGCAGCCTGTATGCTACAGCAGACGTTACTGAGCAGAGGATGTGGCTGTTAGTGATCAGGATGAAGAAACTTCTAAAAAGGAGGCAAGAAACCTTTCTCTCTAATATACGGCAGTGACATCCTCTGCTCAGCCAGCTGCAGTACAAGTAATGATGGGGGAGGGGGGGGGGAAGTAGAGTGAGGGCAAAACTCTGACCAAAGCGTACATAACAAATTTTTCAAACTCCATCTCAAAAGTCTTGGATACACCCATGTGTGTATGTACACAATGCTGAATGACAGTGATGGAAAGCTAAGGACATTTCTGGGAAGGAAGAAACTGAGGTAATGATGGATAAAAGTAATTGATCTGAAAAGACAAACTGGGCAAAATATTTTCAATAGGAATACAGTATGTGTTACAAGGCATTAGAGATGAGCGAATCAATTATTGGAGCCGCGTAATAGAGGGGGTCGGGGTTTCCTCCAGTGCTTTAGCCTGGGCCGGTGCTCGGTAATAGACCGGCGCCGTACAAGGGAACAGGGCCATGGTTCAAAAAAAGGACTGCGACATCGGCATCGTTCTATTCATGTGCAACACTAAAAGTGAATGTACCTGATGCAGTTCCCTTGCCTGCTAGTTTCTATGAGAATACATACTCGCAGCAGGATTAAAATCTCACTGCGAGTATGTAAGTGACAGCCCTGTTAACCCCCCGCTGAAACATACATTTCCTGCTCCAAGATCCGGTTTGCTTCGGAGGCTCCCAGCATCTGGACATCCCGTTTAGACAAACAGTTCCTGCGGCAGGGCAGTGCACTGATTGCCTTAGCGGGACGTCCAGCCGGGAACTCCCGAAGCAAGCCGGATTGTAGAGCATGTACAGTATGCTCTAGCCGCCGGGTGGTTAAAAGGCCTGTCACTTACATACTCGCAGTGGGAAATCAATCCCGCTGCGACTATACATTCTCATAGAAACTAACAGGCAAGGGATCTGCAGCATATTTCGCTGGACATTCACAGTGTGAAATCTGCTGTGGATCCAGTATGTGTGAATCTGGCCTAAAGAGGTTTTCCTATTAATGCAATGGGATATTTCTAGGATCTGCCTTCTGATTTTAAGGCTCGATTTGTTCTCAACCCCAACAATGCATAAAGTAAAGGGGTTACAACACTAGCTAAAGAGTACCTATCATGTAAAAAAAAAACTTTTGACATGTCAGTGATACAGTTTGATTGGTCATGGTTGTTTGATCAGTAATGTTCAGATCACGACTGATCATGAGAACAAGCTGGGAGAAGACTGCACACCGCACACTCCTCTCCCGATTCTGTCTTATCTAAGCTGGGCTGCTGCAGGGGTGAACGTGTGGAGCGCTGACTTCTCCCAGCTCCTTCTCCTGATTGGTCACAGTTTTAACACTCAAACCACAGCCGATTAAATCATTTTACATGTCACTGTGACACATCAAAATTGAATTTTTATTTTTTTCATGACAGTGCCTATTTAAACCATTTGGCTTTACTAATTTCTAAAGCCCAGCACTTATCATGGTCATGTGGACGTAAATGAAGCTGTGTTGGGTGAGTACTGTTGTATTATAGAACTTAGTGCTAGTAGCCTACTGAACTTTACTGTAATATGGTAATTTTTTGTAATGCTAGGATTAATTTGTGGTTTATACTTTGGAATATATTTTGTATCATTGTTGCTTTACTGCTGTAATAACTTGTGTCTCTGTGTATAACAATGCAAAACAAGAGTCCGTGGAGCCTCAGTTACGAGTCTCATGTTCTCATGTCTATGTTCCAATACTCGCAACCGAGTGGGACTTAAGGGGTTATTTATCAGGGTGGTGTGGTGCTCTCCCCATCATGGAGGCACCCCGTTGGTAACAGGCTAGAGATATCTGGCTATCCCGTGTTTTGAGACTGGTAACTGAGGCTCCACGGACTCTTGTTTTGCATATTTAAATTTTGGGGGGCATTAGTGGAGACTCTTGATTGAGTACTTCATTGGAATTTTTTTCGCTGTTCTCCTTGAGTTCAGTGATTACTGTGTTTTGTTGGTTGATTTTTCATTGCCCCAACTAGCCAGAATCCTACCCCACACTGACGAGGGGCAAAAACCCCGAAACGGCTGTCTGTGGGTGGAAGCCTGCCTTTGCGAGCCCTTGTCATGATCGCAATACTCGCACCTTGAGTTAGACATTGACAAAAGGGGCCACCCTGTTGTTTCCCTGTCTATGTTCCAATACTCACAACCGAGTGGAACTTAAGGGGTTATTTATCAGGGTGGTGTGGTGCTCTCCCCATCATGGAGGCACCCCGTTGGTAACAGGCTAGAGATATCTGGCTATCCCGTGTTTTGAGACTCGTAACTGAGGCTCCACGGACTCTTGTTTTGCATATTTAAATTTTTGGGGGCATCAGTGGAGACTCTTGATTTATTACTTCATTGGAATTTTTTTCGCTGTTCTCCTTGAGTTCAGTGATTACTGTGTTTTGTTGCTCAAAACACGGGATAGCCAGATATCTCTAGCCTGTTGCCAACGGGGTGCCTCCATGATGGGGAGAGCACCACACCACCCTGATAAATAACCCCTTAAGTCCCACTTGGTTGCGAGTATTGGAACATAGACAGGGAAACAACAGGGTGGCCCCTTTTGTCAATGTCTAACTCAAGGTGCGAGTATTGCGATCATGACAAGGGCTTGCAAAGGCAGGCTTCCACCCACAGACAGCCGTTTCAGGATTTTTGCCCCTCGTCAGTGTGGGGTAGGATTCTGGCTAGTTGGGGCAATGAAAAATCAACCAACAAAACACAGTAATCACTGAACTCAAGGAGAACAGCGAAAAAAATTTCCAATGAAGTACTCAATCAAGAGTCTCCACTGATGCCCCCCAAAAATTTAAATATGCAAAACAAGAGTCCGTGGAGCCTCAGTTACGAGTCTCAAAACACAGGATAGCCAGATATCTCTAGCCTGTTGCCAACGGGGTGCCTCCATGATGGGGAGAGCACCACACCACCCTGATAAATAACCCCTTAAGTCCCACTCGGTTGCGAGTATTGGAACATAGACAGGGAAACAACAGGGTGGCCCCTTTTGTCAATGTCTAACTCAAGGTGCGAGTATTGCGATCATGACAAGGGCTTGCAAAGGCAGGCTTCCACCCACAGACAGCCGTTTCGGGGTTTTGCCCCTTGTCAGTGTGGGGTAGGATTCTGGCTAGTTGGGGCAATGAAAAATCAACCAACAAAACACAGTAATCACTGAACTCAAGGAGAACAGCGAAAAAATTTCCAATGAAGTACTCAATCAAGAGTCTCCACTGATGCCCCCCAAAATTTAAATATGCAAAACAAGAGTCCGTGGAGCCTCAGTTACGAGTCTCAAAACACGGGATAGCCAGATATCTCTAGCCTGGTGCCAACGTGTGCCTCCATGATGGGGAGAGCACCACACCACCCTGATAAATAACCCCTTAAGTCCCACTCGGTTGCGAATATTGGAACATAGACAGGGAAACAACAGGGTGGCCCCTTTTGTCAATGTCTAACTCAAGGTGCGAGTATTGCGATCATGACAAGGGCTTGCAAAGGCAGGCTTCCACCCACAGACAGCCATTTCAGGGTTTTTGCCCCTCATCAGTGTGGGGTAGGATTCTGGCTAGTTGGGGCAATGAAAAATCAACCAACAAAACACAGTAATCACTGAACTCAAGGAGAACAGCGAAAAAATTTCCAATGAAGTACTCAATCAAGAGTCTCCACTGATGCCCCCAAAAATTTAAATATGCAAAATATCCCGTGTTTTGAGACTCGTAACTGAGGCTCCACGGACTCTTGTTTTGCATATTTAAATTTTGGGGGGCATCAGTGGAGACTCTTGATTGAGTACTTCATTGGAAATTTTTTCGCTGTTCTCCTTGAGTTCAGTGATTACTGTGTTTTGTTGGTTGATTTTTCATTGCCCCAACTAGCCAGAATCCTGTCCCACACTGACGAGGGGCAAAAACCCCGAAACGGCTGTCTGTGGGTGGAAGCCTGCCTTTGCAAGCCCTTGTCATGATCGCAATACTTGCACCTTGAGTTAGACATTGACAAAAGGGGCCACCCTGTTGTTTCCCTGTCTATGTTCCAATACTCGCAACCGAGTGGGATTTAAGGAGTTATTTATCAGGGTGGTGTGGTGCTCTCCCCATCATGGAGGCACCCCGTTGGCAACAGGCTAGAGATATCTGGCTATCCCGTGTTTTGAGACTCGTAACTGAGGCTCCACGGACTCTTGTTTTGCATATTTAAATTTTTGGGGGCATCAGTGGAGACTCTTGATTGAGTACTTCATTGGAAATTTTTTCGCTGTTCTCCTTGAGTTCAGTGATTACTGTGTTTTGTCTGTGTATAACAAAAGTTCCACAGCTTGTACCAAGACTTTGTTATTTAAAGGGGTTATCCAGCGCTACAAAAACATGGCCACTTTTCACCCTTCTGTTGTCTCCAGTCCAGGTGTGGTTTGCAATTAAGCTCCATTTACTTCAATGGAACTGAGTTTCAAATCCCCACCCAAACTGGAGACAACAGTAGGGGAAAAGTGGCCATGTTTTTGTAGCTCTGGATAACTTGGAGATTGAGCTGTACTTATAGATTAGTATGGCCTCTCTTATCTAGTTATTTAGCAAACATTTATTGGGACCTTGTTTATATGACCAATATTTTCCTATATTGCTCATTGTGTTACTAATATCTAGTCTTTGCTTCTCAGCATCTTGTGTAAAGGTTATTCATCGTGTCACTGTGTCTTGTTGTTGATATTCATTGAAGCCTAATCATCATGTTGATTCTTTCTCTACCATATCTGAAACCCATAGAGGTGGCCACTTAATGGGAAAAGATATGATAGACAAATAATCTTTATATACCATCCGTATACCACTGGGGGGGTCTGTAAGGCATTTTGGGTATAAAGCTGGGACACAGAGGAAAATGGAAGTATTCTGTACCTGTGCACAGTGTTGGTTCCCAGTTGTGCTTTGTCTTATTGCGCCAATTGAGGCCTTCCTGGCCGAGGTCTAGACATGATGGTAAAGGCTCATGTGATGGTATTATATGTATGTCAAACTTTGTATTTCTATACTATGTCTAAAGCTATACCCAATGCCATACTATTCTCCCTATAATCGATTCGTATATTACCTAAATTTACCTAAATTTCTTATAATCTGATTATTATTTTACTATTTTAAATAAAATTGTGTGGTATTTGAATGTGTACCCTTCTTGAAAGGAAAAGCAAAATTTATTGGTGAAATGTATTTTTTTCATTACCTTGTCAGCACTGCCATGGAGCTCCTTTTTTCCAAAAGCTGCCCCCTTTTGTTCCTGTGCACCAGCCTGCTCTATGCACTGAAGGTGGACTTGCTGCCCCCAGTGTAAAGGCCCTATTCCACGGAACAATTATCGTTCATAAATTCGCTTCAACGACCGCTCGTTAGCGCTAATGGCTTAGTGTAATTGGTGTAAACGAGCGAACGACAAAGGTGAAATCGTTATATTGTCGTTTAAAAATGTTTTTCAGCATGTCGAAAAAAAATCGTTGGTCTTCAAAAGATAATTCGCTAATCGGTTCGTAAAATTAGAAATCTTTCAATAGTTCGTAAAAAGGTTTAAAAAAAGAAGGTGTGTCGTATGGTCATGATCACCCCGGCGAACGTTTTAAATGACCATGTAACGGCCGCAAAATAATCGTTACACTACATATATCGTTCACGTTATGTGTTATCATTTGCAAAAAAAATTGTTTAGTGATCGTTAACGAGCAGTCGTTGGATCGAGTTTATGAACGATAATCGTTCCGTGGAATAGGGCCTTAACAATATCCCCTCCCCGTCATTACTGTTACAGTGGGGACACGGAGCACGCCTCCAATGTATAGAGCGGGACGGTGCACAAGAAGGAAATGGCTCCAATCTCAGGAAGGTGGTATGTTGAAAAAGGACCACGCCGCCATGATCTCTGCGTCGGTGTCGACAAGTTAGTGAGAAAAAAAATTTCACTACTCCTAATGGTACATTTGCTTTAAAGCGACTCTGCACCCACAATCTGACCCCCCCTCCCCCAAACCACTTGTACCTTCGGATAGCTGCTTTTAATCCAAGATCTGTCCTGGGGTCAGTTCAGCAGGGGATGCAGTTATTGTCATAAAAATAACTTTTAATCCAGCAGCGCTGTGTCTAACAGCCGGGGCTTACATTTGTATATGCATTAGGCTGGCACACCCTCTCTGCCCCTCCTCCCCACCCTCCTCACCATTAGGAATGCTCCAGGCAGATTGCTCCCTATTCCCCACCTGTGTGTATATTGAACATGGGCTGGATCGTTAATACACCTGTGCAAAGCTCAAACAGCAGTAAATGTTGGGGAGGGTGGAAAGGAAGGACAGAGAGGGTGCGCCAGCCTAATGCATATACAAATGTAAGCCCCGGCCGTTAGACACAGTGCTGCTGGATTAAAAGTTATTTTTATGACAATAACTGCATCCCCTGCTGAACGGACCCCAGGACAGATCTTGGATTAAAAGCAGCTATCCGAAGGTACAAGTGGTTTGGGGGGGACAGATTGTGGGTACGGAGTCGCTTTAAATTGGTATGTGAACCTGTTTGTTAAAACTTAACAAAGTACAAAGGCTTGAGCTGACTCACTTTACTATATAAGAGCTCTACCTTATCCTTTGCGGGATACTGGTGATCTAGCTTGGCAATCATACATGCAATGATTCCTGGGGAAAAAAGTATGCAAATTAGCTGCCCTCATAAGAAAGAAAACAGTCTCTCTTTTCATAGGAAGCATTGCTGTAAGAAACATGACAGGAATATCAGCCAAACTATGGCTGTCCAGTATGTCTGATATTTCTATTCATATTTCAGGGCTCTTTAATTGGTCAGACATTGACTTACAGAATGGCTACATAGAGGTGGCAGCCCTTAGTTTAAAAACAATTAAACAAGAGAGAAATACTGCATAATACTACTGTATAGAGGTCAACATTGTAGCAACACTGAAAGAGACCATTTACAAATGTTAATGTTTTCTATCAGAACAGCTTGTTAAGATTGGCGTTCTGGATTTCCCTGTAATAAATAACTTTCTCCAGAGACTACACTTAATCAGTCCACACCCTGACGTGTGTTTCTAGAAATGAAAAAACAACTGCCAGTGGAAGATAGTCCAAAGATTACTTATACTCTTAACGGGGTACTTTGGTCTAAAAACATTTTTTTTTAATCTACTACAGTCAGAAAGTTATTTAGATTGGAATTTCATTCTATCTAAAAATTTCAGGTCTTCCAATACTTATCAACTGCTGTATGTCCTGGCGAAGTGGTGTTTTCTTTCCAGTCTGACATAGTGCTCTCTGCTGCCACCTCTGTCTGTGACAGGAACTGTCCAAATCAGAAGCAAATCTCTATAGAAAACCTCTCCTGCTTTCATGGACAAAGGTGACTGCAAAGATCACTGTCATACAGAAAAGAGTACACCACCTCTTGCAGGACATGCAGCAGCTAATAAGTGCTGGCTTGAGATTTTTAAATAGAAGTAATCTACAAAGCTGAATAACTTTCGGACCCTAGTTGATTTGAAACAATTTTATTTCACTAGTTTACTCCTTTAAATTTGG
The DNA here is from genome assembly GCF_027789765.1 of Dendropsophus ebraccatus. Lineage (NCBI taxonomy): Eukaryota > Metazoa > Chordata > Amphibia > Anura > Hylidae > Dendropsophus > Dendropsophus ebraccatus. The sequence goes on along the minus strand of NW_027210465.1, from coordinate 44,937 downwards.
CAAAGAATAACAAAACAAGTTAGGAGGAAGCAGGTAGAAGAAAAAAATATGGGTCAACTCTTAACAGCATTAAAATTGGAAAAACCCTCTAAAATTTTTTATTTTTTATTGTAGATTTTAAATTGATGTCTTAAGTAAATGTTGCCTAACTTCAATGTTATGTTTTGTCTATTTTTAATCCCTTAGCAACTAATTTTAGCTATGAAAAAGGGTAAACAAAATTTCCTTAAGTCATTTTTATTTTATTTTATTTTTTTTGGCTATGTTCACACTACGTATATTTGAGGCTGTATGTTTGAGGCTGTATAGCAACCAAAACAAGGAGTGGATTGAAAACACAGAAAGGCTCTGTTCACATAATGTTGTAATTGAGTGGATGGCCGTCATTTAATGGCAAATATGTGCTGTTATTTTAAAACAACGGCTGTTATATTGAAATAATGGCAGTTATTTACCGTTATATGGCGGCCATCCACTCAATTTCACCATTGTGTGGACAGAGCCTTTCTGTGTCTTCAATCCACTCCTGGTTTTGGTTGCTATGAGGACCTGACATGAGGACCAAATACAGCCTCAAATATACATAGTGTGAACCCAGCCCAAATCTGTAGCTATAAGAGGCCTTGAATTTTGCAAGACCAGTTGTAGCTTTTTTTTAACCATTTTTGACATTTTTGTTATTTTTTTCAGGCAGGAAAAATTGCAAACAATGAAAAAAAAACAAAAAAAAACACAATAGTGCTGTCTGTTTTGTATTAATCCCCATACTTTTTACCATGAAGTAAGAAAAACATATTGAAGGAGATTTATCAAACATGGCTTAAAGTGAAACTGGCCCAGTTGCCCCTGGCAACCAATCAGATTCCACTTTTCATATACAGCTGACAGAATGCTTTTAAGGCTGTGAAAATACATAATGCATTTCCACAGCCTTTACCCATTTGGTGTGTGTCTGTGTGTGTGTGTGGGGGGGGGGCAGGTCGAGATAGATTATACTTACAGTCCTGGGCTCCTGGCTAGCGGCATCTTGAGGACACACAGAGGACAATACAGGTAAGTATATACATTCCTAAACAGTAAAAAATAAAAAAAAAATAAAGTTCTGAAAATATATAAATTTAATCTGGCATCTGTCCAGTGTCCCGTATGTCACATTATCTGACCTTTAATAACATGCTTCATTGTGTTCTTGATGAGGTCACTTACTGATATTTTCCTTCCTGATGAATTCCAGTCTCTCTGAGTAGATACTTGTTGAAGGTTATGCTACTTTGAAGTGTGGACGTTAGATACAGTTACATGAGTAAGTGTAAGTATCTCTGGGGACAGATGATGAGTCAGATATGGGCAAGAATCCTTTGTCAGCAATAAAAAAAAATACAAGTTATGTAACATTGAACAACGAATATCTAGAACTGTCCCCTAGTTCAACAGAAAAATGTGACAACACTAGTCCTTTGATGTGACCAATCAAGAGGAAACACTTCCCGGCACCACTTAGTCCTTAATTCACATTCACCGCTATAGGATGACCTCCGTGCTGCTATAGGGTGTTGCTCAACAACCAGTACAAGTGTCCATAATATAGCTAGAAGAGAAATTGTGGCACTCACCCCAATAAGCAGTTTAAAAAGCCTTCATTGCAGAGCGGCTCGGTGAAGACGCTGACTAGTGACTGGGCTACAGCCGTTTCACGCGCATGCGAAGCTCGCTTCCTCTGGGCCTTGAGGAAGCGCGCTGCGCATGCGCGTGAAACGGCCATGACAGCCAATGACTATATCCATGTTTTCCCACATAGCCTTAGGGCTTTATCCATGTTCAGCAGCCACCGCTAATCAAATGTCGAAAGTTCAGGTTCGGATGGACTCGAGCATGCTCGAGGTTCGCTCATCTCTAGTCATAATACATTTTAATTTGCATGACCATTAAAGCACAGAGCTTGTATCTGTCTTTGTTGTCCCCCTCACCACACCACCCCAGTTCCTTTTTTATACTACTAATATTAAAAGATAAATCAAACAATGACTTCTCTCACTGTGCTTCAAGTCGTAAAAGTTAATGGCATCCTTAGCACTGGTCATCTGGGTCACATGCCCTGGAAATTTTATCTGGTGCCCCGTATCTACAAAGTAGTACCACATCAACTGTATCTACATCTTGAAGGTGTGGATACAGCAAAATACTGTAATGAATCTCGGAAGCCTGCGAGAGCCTATGGCTCCCTGCCGTTCCATTCACCATCACAAGCGACAGGCCCCTTTAGGCCTGTAGCCCATGCGAGGGAGGATCTATGGCAGAGGCAGCACAATGGTGGGTATGATGGACCGCAGGCAGTAATGGCTTCATGCCAGATGGTGAACTACTGAGGACAACATGGAATAAAAGCTATACGAGTATTGTATTTTTCTTTTTTTAGTGGCACTATAGGGGAGAATTATAACTAATGGGGCATGCTGGTGTAAGCACTGTTTCTATTGGGGCATCATGGGGGCACTATTACTAAATGAAGCACTCAGTGGGAGCATTATTAATATTATTGGAGTACTGGGGGATCTGTAACTAACAACTCTTAGGAGACATTACTATTAGGTGGATTCATTGTAAAGTGCTCTTACTATCAGAGCGATATTACGAATGAGGGTACTCTAGGGGGACTGTTATTACTATTGGGGACAGTATGGGGGCATTTTTATTGATAGAGTTCTCTAGGCGCTTCTTATTATTAATGGGGAAATCCACTATTTGGAGCACTGCGGGGCACTCTGTTACAGTTACTTTTAGAGGTGTTATTTTTATGGAGGACACTCTGGCACAGTTTCCTATAGAGAATTATATTACTGTCAGGGGCACTGCTGGGAATAATTATTTTTTAATGTGCACTTTATATGTATTTCTGCAAGACTATCTGTAAGTCAGTAATATTTCTGCAGTACAGTATTTGGGGAAACAAGCACCATCTTTGGAGGTAGTAGCAGCAGGATGACACTATTATGGCACCTGCACGGACAGTGCACAGAGACAGAGGAGGATGGCAGTAATTGCTAAGTCTGTTGCCTGCTACTGTGTCTGATCAGTGCCGTGTAGAGATGAGCGAACCTCGAGCATGCTCGAGTCCATCTGAACCCGATCGTTCGGCATCTGATTAGTGGGGGCTGCTGAAGTTGGATAAAGCTCTAAGGTTGTCTGGAAAACATGGATACAGCCAATGACTATATCCATGTTTTCCAGATAGCCTTAGGGCTTTATCCATCTTCAGCAGCCCCCGCTAACCAAATGGCAAACGATCGGGTTCAGATGGACTCGAGCATGCTCGAGGTTCGCTCATCTCTAGTGCCGTATTCTTCTGTATGTCCTTTAGTACCAAATTTCATTAAAAAGTAAAATCCATTGAAGGTTTGCATACATCCTATACCAAATCCATTGGCAACCCAGTCGGTATATATCTCCTCTTAGCCACTTTGCACATTCTTCTAAGGCAGTTTATGTCAACACACTGTCAAAATGACAACCGTCCAATAAAATCAACATATAATGGCCATCATGATACAAATGCGTCATTTCGACAGAGTGTTGACATAGGGGGAGATTTATCAAACTGGTGTAAAGTAGATTTGGCTCAGTTGACCCTAGCAACCAATCATATTCCCCCTTTCATTTTCCAAAGAGTCTGTGAGGAATGAAAGGTGGAATCTGATTGGTTGCTAGGGGCAACTGAGCCAGTTTCTCTTTTCACCAGTTTGATAAATCTCCCCCATAGTCTTTAAGTCTGGAATTGTTTACCCCTAATAATAAGAACAAACAGAAAAGATTTGTTTTTACGCCGTCTGTCCTATGGAAGAACTCACATAATATATATGTTCCTCAAGTCAGTAGGATTGAAACGATATGTAACATGCATAACTTTTATTTTATTTGATGGCTTGTAAAGAATTCAAACCATTGTTAACAAATATATGTTCCTTAAAATCGCTCCATTCCCAGGCTTATAGCATTTTTATCCTTTGGTCTATGGGGCTGTGTGAGGTGTCATTTTTTGCGCCATGATGTCTTTCTATCGATACCTTGATTGCGCATATGCGACTTTTTGATCGCTTTTTATTACAATGTTTCTGGATTTGATGCGACCAAAAATGCACAATTTTGCACTTTAGGATTTTTTTGCACTTACGATGTTTACCGTGCGAGATCAAGAATATGATAAATTAATAGTTTGGGCGATTACGCATGCGGCAATACCAAACATGTTTATTTATTCATTTATTTATTTTTATTTATAACATGGGAAAAGGGGGGCGATTTAATCTTTTATTAGGAGAGGGGGCTTTTTCTTACTAATTGTTCTGTTAGTTGGTTCTTTATCGAGAGGCTCAGACAGTGTAGTAAGAAGCAGACATTTTATTCAGTGCCCCAGCTTGCTGCCATTACACATGAGGTAACTACTGAACAACAACCAACAAGATATATCACAGTACAGTTGACCAATATGAACAATATAAGTAGTGAGACCCCTAGAGGCCATACACAGCATATACATATTGCCACATCCTTTCTCTTTTGAATGAAAAACAAATGAACTATAATAAACTCAAAATTGTGAACATAAACATATAGGAAATAGCTATAAGTGATATATAATCCTTGAGGTGGACTGGCTTTTTGATGGTTCTGCCAGCTCGTGTAACATAGGGGGTTTCCTCACCCACATCTTGGGGCTCTTCTGATTCTGGCACACTATTTTCTGGGACTGGCTGTCTCTGTCTAGAGGTCTCCCCATGCTCCCCAACATTCTCTGTTTCGTTGATGCCTGTATTCATAGTCTCATTGCTTTGAGTGTCCACATAATGCTCCACAGGTCCTGTATCATCTCTTTCTTGTGTTTTTCTCAGATGTCTCTGATTTCTCCTCAATCTTCTTCCTTCCTCTGTGAGAATTTCATAAGACCGTGGTCCCACTTTCTGAACAACCTTCGCCTTTTGCCAGTGTTTGTCATATTTGTCTATTGGCTGAATCCGTATATTTTCATTTCTCTGGAGGACAGGCAGATCCTTTGCAGTATCTGGGATCGGGCCCTAGTTTAATGAAATGGGTCTCTGCCATTTATGGCACGCCAGAGTCAGAGTGTATGGTGTCCTGTCTGGAGACCTATCTATACAAAACGGTACGAGGCAGGGTTGCCCACTGTCGCCGCTGATCTTTGTCCTCACTTTGGAGCCATTGCTGTGCAAAATCCGATCCAATCCCAACATTGGAGGAGTCTCGGTGCGCGAAATGGAGCATAAAGTGGCGGCATACGCGGATGACTTGTTATTTTTTGTCTCTAACCCGCTAGTCTCTCTACCCTCTGTAGTGAGGGAATTGGAGGACTATTCACAACTCTCTAACTATAAAATAAACTTCTCTAAATCCGAGGCGCTAGGGGTTGGCCTTCCGGACACTCTAGTTTCGTCGCTCCGAGCCTCCTTCCGTTTTAAGTGGGCATCCACTTTCATTAAATATCTTGGCATTTCCCTTCCATCGGATTTGAAAAACCTTTATACGTTAAACTTCCCACCTTTACTAGCCAGGATTCAGACGCAGTGTGAAGGATGGACACGGGGGTATTTTTCTTGGCTGGGGAGGTGCTCCATTTATAAAATGACGATTCTTCCTAAGCTGCTCTATTTCTTCCAGTGCATCCCCACCCGCATTCCTGCATCTTTTTTCAGGTCTGTGGTATATACGCAGCTCAAGTTTATATGGAACAACAGATCTCCATGCCTCAAGAGGCACACGCTGTGTAGGCCAAAAGCCAGGGGTGGGCTGGGTTTACCGGACGTCCGGCAATACCATACAGCGGCATTGTTGACGAGGGTGATTGACTGGTGTCGACACGAGGAGAGTAAGCCGTGGGTTAAGCTAGAACAATCTTTCACGACCATTCCCCTCTATTGCATCCCTTGGCTCCATCCCTCGCTTCTTACGGGATTGCGTGTGCATCCTACCATAGGCCCGACCATCCAGGCCTGTGCTTCCACGACCAGTCGCTCGTACATGTTGCCCCACAGGTCCAACTGTTACCCAATTCTGGGGAACCCTGCCTTTCCTTCCAGTTTGCAAGACCCGGTGTTTAAGTCTTGGGTTAAGGCAAATAAATTTAGGACAGACACCTTCCGTTCATACTCGGGATGGTTGACACCGGGGGAGTTACGGGAACACTGTGAACCGAGTCCGCTGGGCGAGTGGAGGATTGCACAATTGAGGCATTTCCTACGTACATTACCTTCTCCTTCCTCATATGGCACCTCCAGAACATACTTTGAGGCCTAGTGTCTGGATGTCGGCCCCTTGCGCCACTCTCTTTCTCTAAGTTATGCCGCATTGCAGTCACCACCTGATCAACCTCCCCCAGACTTCCTATTGAAGTGGGAAGCAGACCTAAACTTATCTCTATCCCCACCCCAACAAGAGAAAATCCTTCAACTTGCACACAAGTCGTCTATTTGTTCCAGCTTTCAGGAAACTGGGTACAAGATTCTGACCCGATGGTATAGGGTACCTACCAGATTACATGCCATCTGGCCACACGTTGAGCCGGTGTGCTGGAGGTGCGGCACAGAGGACGGAACACATCTCCATATCTTTTGGTCCTGCTCCCTCCTCACCCCTTTTTGGGAGGGTGTGAAGAGGGTCATTCGACAGGTCACTACTAGTACTGTGGACCTCACGCCGGCGCTATTCCTCTTTCAGCACTGTGCCCTTCCACTCCCTAAATATAAGAAATCTCTTCTTAGATTCCTAATCATGGCAGCAAGAGCATGCATCCCCTTGTATTGGAAAAAGACGACGGTCCCTCCACTCTCCCTATGGGTGTCAAAAGTGAACGATCTTATGTTGATGGAGGACATGACTTCTTCCCTTCATAATTCCAATGAAAGATTTAGAAACACCTGGTTTGCCTGGATGTCATTTAAGGATACCCCAGAATACCGTGCTCTACTGAGGGACCCGGAGGGCGGTCAGTAGAATGGTCTGATTCTCTTGAACTCTCAAGGTATGATAGGCTAGGTAGCCCGAGTGACTGGCGATTTCGGCCTTTACCCAATCTTCCCTTCCCTGCCTCCCCCCCCCTCCAACTGACCCCTCCCCCCTCCTGTCCCTCTTTCCCTTCTTCCTTTATCTACTTCTGTGTCTGTGTGTGTACAGTTCTGTCTTGTTAGTATGTCTGTGTCCTCTAGCCAGGCCCTACTGGCTGTCTCTTTTTCTCTACCACCGCCACGACAGTGTGGGTGGCATATGTTTTTTCCCCAATAAAATAGAATAATTTACCGGGGGACAGGGGTGGGATGGTGCGGCTGCCAGCTAGCCCGTGTCGTTCCATGGAACAATTGTATTATGAAGATTGCATGCTCATGATTGTTATGGGTTGTTTACTGATACCTCTTCATTCTCTGTTTTCTTATGGGGGCTGGGTGGCCTGTGGCCATGCCGCCTTGTGTTCTTCCGAAAATAAAGAATTAAAAAAAAAAAAAAAAAAAAAAAGATCCTTTGCAGATTTATTGTAATAGAACGCCTGCCTATCTTGATTCCTCTTCAGTTTGGCTTTAACATTGCCCACGAGTTTTGGCTTTAGCAATCGACTTGCAGTTGGTAGGAGAGTCCTTGTACGTCTTCTCATAAGACGCTTTGCTGGACTGGTGTCTAGGCCTTGTGTGGGTGTGTTCCTGTGGTCCAGTATAGACAGGTATATATCTGTACCTGCCTGTTTTGCTTTCCACATTAGGCTTTTGGCTGTTTTCACGGCCGTTTTTCTGCTTTACCATTACTTTGAGGATATCCTGGAGATGACGTCTGATGCTCAAATTTCCAACTCTCACTAAATTTTTTAAACTCTTCCGATGTAAATTGAGCAGCATTGTCAGAGAACACAGTCTCAGGGATCCCATACCTGGCAAAATGGGCCTTGAGTTTTTTAATTACTGTTTTTGACCTTGTATCCTGTAAATAGTCTACCTCCCAGTAGTTGGAAAAATAGTCCACAGTTACCAGATATTCTTTGCCATTCCACGTGAACAGATCTGTTCCTATTTTTGTCCATGGCCTATTGGGAATTGCATGTGGTTGTAATGTTTCTTTCGGTTGCCTGTCATTGCATGAGGCACAGATTTCACACTGTGAAATAAAGTTTTTAATGTGGTCATTCATTCCAGGCCAATAAACAATTTCTCGTGCCCGACGTAGACATCCCTCTACACCTAAGTGGGAAGAGTGCAATCTCTCTATTATGTCTCTTCTGAGGGTTTCTGGTATAACAGCCCTTTATCCTTTAACCCCTTAACGACATCGGGCGTAAATTTACGCCCTAATGCCGGTAAGGGAGTTCAGAGCGGGGCCGCGCGGCGGCCCCGCTCTGAACCGCGCCGGTCCCGGGTGCTGCGTGTAGCCCGGGACCGTAGGTATTAGTGGGCACGGTCCGATCGCCGTGCCTGCTAATACAGTAATCAGATGCAGCTGTCAAACATGACAGCTGCATCCGATTACCGGACGCAGCGTCATCCCTGGTGTCTAGTGGGGAGATCGCTCCTCCAGGATGTTATCCCGGAGGAGCGATCTCCGTAAATGAAGCTGGCCGGGGACCGCTCCAAGACGGCGCCGTCCCCGGCTCGGCACTCGTTTACTTCCGGCTGCAGCAGCCGGAAGTAAACGAGTGCCTATCTCATGGATCTCTGCAGCATATCTATGCTGCAGAGATCTCAATGAGAGATCAAAGCACTTATACTAGAAGTCCCCCAGGGGGGCTTCTAGTATAAGTGTAAAAGTTAAATAAAAAATGTCATTATTAGTAAAAAGCCCCCTCCCCTAATAAAAGTCTGAATCACCCCCCTTTTCCCAGGTTATAAATAAAAGTAAATAAATAAACATGTTTGCTATCGGCGCGTGCGTAATCGCCCGAACTATTAATTAATCACATTCCTGATCTCGCACGGTAAATGGCGTCAGCGCAAAAAAATCCCAAAGTGCAAAATTGCGCATTTTTGGTCGCATCAAATCCAGAAAAATTGTAATAAAAAGCGATCAAAAAGTCGTATATGCGCAATCAAGGTACCGATAGAAAAAACACATCATGGCGCAAAAAATGACACCTGACACAGCCCCATAGACCAAAGGATAAAAGCGCTATAAGCCTGGGAATGGAGAGGTTTTAAGTGTCGTATATTTGTTGACAATGGTTTAAATTTTTTACAGGCCATCAGATACAATATAAGTTATACATGTTACATATCGTTTTAATCGTAACGACTTGAGGAACATATATAACAAGTCAGTTTTACCCCAGGGCGAATGGCGTAAAAACACATTTCCCCCAAATAAACAAAATGCGTTTTTTTTTTCAATTTCACCACACTTTGAATTTTTTTCTGGTTTCGCAGTGTACTTTATGCAAAAATTCAGCCTGTCATTGCAAAGTACAATTAGTGACGCAAAAAATAAGGGCTCATGTGGGTCTCTAGGTGGAAAAATGCAAGTGCTATGGCCTTTTATGCACAAGGAGGAAAAACCGAAAACGCAAAAATCGAAATTTGCTCTGTCCTTAAAGGGTTAAAGATCACTCCATGTTGCACAGACAGTTCATCTCTTATGTGGAAAAATGGAGAAACTTCCATTGGAGCGTGTTGCTTGTATTTTGGCCACCCCTTCAAGATGACAGTCTTTAGGATCTGTAGAGTTTTATCTTCCTCTGTGCAGGTCTGTATCTGTTTCAGCCTGTCTTTTGAGACTGATAGATATTCACACATATTGATGCTTTCAATGTCTTTTTCTTCTTCATTGGTGATGGGTAAGTACGCTCTGCTTAGGGCATCTGCTATCAGTAAGTCTTTTCCTGGACAGTAGCAAATTTCAAAATCATATTTCTGAAGCCTTAGAAGCATGCGCTGTAGTCTTTTGGGGGCATTTAGTAGTGGGTTTTTTGTTATGCTTTCTAAAGGCTTGTGATCTGAATGCACCATTACTTGTCGACCATCATAGGTGTACTGGTGGAACTTCTCCAACCCAAATACTACAGCTAGTAGTTCTTTCTCAATTTGAGCATAGCCTTGTTCTGTTAGAGTTAAAGCTCTGCTTGCATATGTGACTGGCTGTTTATCCTGCATTAGTGTGGCTCCAAGGCCTGTTTCTGAGGCATCACATTTTAGGGTTGCTGTGTCTGCAATAGCATGTTTTACTGACTGGAAGGCTGTTTCCTGGCTTTCTGTCCATTCTCACAGTACGTCCTTGTGAGTTAGCTGTCTCAGTGGCTCACACATGTCTGACAACTGCTTGCAAAATTTAGACAGATAATTCACCATGCCCAGGAATCGTTGCACTCCTCGTACATCGGTAGGTGTTGGCATGTCCTGTATTGCCTTCACCTTTTCTGGATCCACTTTAACACCATTAGAGGTTAGAAGATGTCCAATATATGGCACTTCTGTCATTTTTAGTTAGAATTTTTCAAGGTTCAGTTTGATTCGTTTTTTTCTACATCTGCCCAAGAATTGTATCATCTTTTGATCGTGATCCTTTGTTGCAGATTCCAGGTCATCCCCTTCTCCAACTATCAGTATATCATCTGCTATTGTTTTTACTCCAGAAAGTCCTTCCAAGGCTTGCATCAATTTTTGTTGGAACACTTCTGGAGCAGGGCTTACTCCCATGGGCATCCTTAGCCATTTATAGCGTCCAAATGGAGAAGAAAATGTTGTCAATAGACTGGACTCTTTATCCAGTTCCACATGCCAGAACCCATTTTTCACATCACATACTGAAAAAAAGTTTAGCCTTTGAGAGATCTGGGAGAACGTCTTCTATTGTAGGCATTGGATAATGATTTCTTTTTAGAGCCTTGTTCAGTGGCTTAGGATCTATACATATTCTTAACTTGCCTGATGTTTTTTTCACTACCACCAAACTTGTAGGCAGTCTTGTAGGCTGTACTGTATGATCAATTTCTAGTTTGTATTTACCTTCCAAGCAACCATCACCTTCAAATAAATCAGCATACTCTGCTTTTATTTTCTGAAAATCCAAACTGCATTCTGCCTTTTGTTTAGCATTTTCATTGTTCTGAGAAACTTCCAGAACCATAATATTCTGAGACTGCACCTTTATTAAGTCCATAGCCTGAACTGCTTTAACTCCCAACAAAGGAACATGATCGCCCCCCTGCAGCACACTTTGACAGCTGCATCTGAAGACTTAATTAGCGGGCATGGCGATCAGACTGTGCCCGCTAATAGCCGATTCCGGGCTACATGCGTACCCGGGACCACAGCGGTTCAGAGCCGGGTCGCCGCGCGCCCCACTCTAAACTCCCCCACCCGCGGGAAGGGGTTAAGGCTGCGTTCACACATACCACATTTGCAGCGGATATCACGTTTCCGGCTCCCATGTCCCTGATGTCCTGCTCAGCCATTCAGTGCATTGCACAGCCCACTGATTGGATGAGCAGAATGCCAGTGACATGGGAGAACAGAGGCAGACAGGAGCCCAGACAGGTAATGTATTATCTTGTTTAATGGCCCGGCAGATGATTAGTAAAGTAGGCTGTGGCTATTTAGAGCCATAGGACATAATTGTACCACATATCACACTGGATTTCACTGTGGAACTCGCAGGGCGAAATCCACTGTGACTGCGGTACATGTGAAAGCAGCCTTAGCAAACATGTTATAAGCTATGTTCCCACTTCAAGAAAATACACATGTGAACAACGGTCCATGGTGTAATGTCTGCAACAAAGTAGAGCAATGCAAGAGAGTAGATAGGAAACTCTCACCTGATTTAGTTGTACAAATGCAAGACACAACTCTCAGTAGTAGCATGTACTGTATACAAACCGCAGCCACTCCCAGGAACCAAACAGGTTGCTAAAAATGAACAATTTCTCCACTCCAAACCTTGAGTAAATTCAGATGGGCAATAAAAGTATTAGGTAAAATAAAAAAAATATTTATTAAAACCACAATTTGTTTCGAAGTCATGCCGACCTCTTTATCAAGTGTCTGAATCCTGCTCCTCACTGGCGAGGGGCAAATACCCTGAAACAGCTGTCTATGGATGGATGCCTGCCTTGGTAAACCCTTGTCATGTCACAATACTTGCAACAGAGTAAGACTTTGACACAAAAGGGGCCACCCTGGTGTTTCCTTATTTATGTTCCTATACTTACAACTGAGTGAGACTTAAGGGGCTATGTATCAGGGTGGTTTTTTTTTTTGCATAGACAATACACTGCACTACAGTAGTATATAACGGCATACAGGGAGACCGGTCAGATTTCGACAATTGAGCTTGGTCATTAAAGCCCAAATAAAGGGTTAAAGTATGGTCTGGATGTATTTTGTACTGAAACTAACCCTACAGATTAACTAAACTAACCCTATTGAAACCTACATTGTACTGACTGTATAAAGCAGGTTAAATGATGTAGAGATTCCCAGCTCCTGGTAAGCATTGCTTTTAACATTTGTGTTTCTTTTTTTCCGGTGCATTTCAATTAATATTAGTCTTTCAGAGAATATATGATATGAGGGTAATGTAATTAAAGGGAATATAAGTAGAGTAACACATTTAACAGATTACAGGGCACGTTAAAACTGTGTAATATAGCATGTGATTCAATTTGTTACTTGAGCGCCAGTTTCATGCACGGACAAGCAATACATACATAATAATGGACACGGTGGGAAAGATTTTTCAATAGTGTCATAAGATGCATGAATTTAGGAGTATAAATAGTACCAACATTTAACAAAATGTTGAATGTGACAAAATTTAATTACCTCTATTCATAAGAATGTTAGAAACATTTCTTTGCCCTACACCTCCTTGTGACTGTCATGTGTTTATGACTATAATTTGCATTAAAATATTTTTTATCCATTTGCCCTTACCCTTTTTTGTCTATTCGGTGTTACCTTCACTGTCTCCTGTTTCTCCCCAATGGTGTTGCACAAAACATCCAGATGCTGCTATAGACTTACTACTGCCGATTTCTGAGACATCTTAGCTTATTCTCAGCAAGAGTGCCCTCACACACTCTTTGTCTGGAATTTGGGGGGGGGGGGCTTGAGTGGAAGAGCAAACATTCTGGTCCCCAGGGGGTTAACTGAACCCCCTGCAGGCCAGACTGTGTTCCAATCAAGAGCACTGTACCCATTCCTTGCTGGTATGAGTACAGTATGAGATCAATCTGGCCCCCAGGAGGTTGAGAGGCCATATTGTTCAGTATGGCACCCAAGATGCTACATAGTGTAAGGCGCAGAACATCTGTCAAAATGACTGATGGGCTGTTAAAACCAAAGTTTCATGACTAATAGTAATGCACCATTGCCCGGCCACTCACCTATTCCCTCTATGTAGCCTCATACACTACATTGCTGGAGTTAACTATTACGGAGATAGGGCTGGGGAGTGAATCACGCTACTGCTGTGCTCTCCCACGGCCTATATCCCCTGATCACAGCAGGTCTCATTAGTGATACTCGTTGCGATCAGTAACTTTTGACATGCCTGATGACATGTCTAAAGTTATTTTTAATGACATGTGTAGTGTCCCACCATAGGTGGTTCACTAAGTTTTATACAACCCAGGTAAAGCAACTGTCTCAGGTGTCACACCAAGTACTGTGAACTGTGATTTCTACTCCAGCCACCAGGTGTCTCACTCTCCCTGTGCACCGCTGCAGTATATGTGGTAAGGTTTAGCTCTGTTTGCCTAACTGTGTCTACACTCTGTACACATCTACCTTCTCTCTCTATACACTTCCTGTTACACAGCCCTATATACTGTAAGAGTAGCCCCAGTCAGGAGTCTGGAGAGTTGCAGTTCTAGTTAGAGACTAACAGCAGTTATGCGCTGCTAGACCTGAGGAGTGGGGTAACAGTGTAACAGGAAAACCCTTGTCTTTGCCGAGGATCTTCAAGTCAGGACAGTCACCCCCAAAGGAAAGGAAGAGGGACTGATCCCCAGTAAAGCAAAATGCACTAAGCTGAAGTACTTTACTAACACTATGCTTAGTATGTGGGGAAACCTTTACTAGCTAGCTCCACACAGAAACAGACCTGGGACATGTAAATCATCAATGTAATAATTTGCTCCATTGACATCAATGGAAAAAAGGCCAGCATTGCACACACTGTATAGAGTAAGTGCCATAATTTCTTATGTACCTTCACAATAATGAACATGCTCATTAAATACAGCCTGCTTTTTCAAAAAGCTTTTTTTTACTTGTTCACACATTGTTGTTTTTTTTTTTCAAAATTACACCTGTATTTTGGTATAATTTTACTGTGTGAACATAGCCTGAAAAAGATCTTTATTAGCGGCCATCTACTTGAGAGAGATGCTTAAAGGGGTATATAAGAAGACCACCATCTTTTCCCACTATGTTTCTGAGGTTAGAACATGTTGACATTTTAGACAATTTAATAACTATTATATAGTAATCATACCAGCCTTGGTAGTTACAGAGATCATAGATCTATTTTCCAGTGAAATATTTTTCCAATAAAAGTTCTTGTATATAATAAATATATATTAGTTGCTAAATTTCAAGAACTGCCCCCTAATATCGCATAACATTTCTTAGCATTAACCACCAAATTATCTTCTCCTTTCCTTTCCTGTGAGTAAAGGAAGTAACTTCTGTATTGTGTACATACATCTATTAAAGCTTTATTAAATGTATATCTATTATGGCTGCAGTACGCTATCTCATCTATAATCTGCAATGCTGTACTCTATGGAATGTAATATATGAAATTTCCTATTCAGTCTTTGAAAGCAACATTGGAAGCCTTGCTTTCTCTCCCTATTGCACAATACAAAAGACGGCTAATAAGTGGTTCTTTCCTTTTCTATCTTTTCTAAAGTATTTCAACTTTTGACAGACAGGCAGTACATATACATGCGATAGTACAAGTTATGGAGCGAGATGCTTTGTATTTTGTGTAGATAAAGCTAATGTACTCTTTCATAGCTTTGACATTCTGACATAATGAGCAAAAGCATCTTGTTCAAACATTAGCTTCCTTATGATTTGTCATCATTCAGTTTTTCCTTTTCATATACAAATACAACAGGGTTCATTTATTTCCTGCTTCCTAATGATGAAATAAAATGGTTTACCTCTTTTTTCAGTGAAGTGCAGGGCTACAGGAGTCTATCTGATCCTTAAAGGGGTTATTCAGCATTTAAAACTTTTCATTTTTATGTTGGTAAACATAACAAACATATTATGCTTATATCTCCGAGCTCCCCAGGTGTCCCTATGCGGCCTGACTGGTGTCTCTCGCTGACCGCAGCCTTGCTACTTAAAGGAGAAGTCCAGTGAAAATTTTTATTAAAGTATTGTATTGCCCCTCAAAAGTTATACAAATTACCAATATACACTTATTACGGGAAATGCTTATAAAGTGCTTTTTTCCCTGCACTTACTACTTTATCAAGGCTTCACTTCCTGGATAACATGGTGATGTCACGACCCGACTCCCAGAGCTGTGCGGGCTGTGGCTGCTGGAGAGGATGATGGCACAGGGACACAGGGCACTGGAGGGACACTGAGCATCCCTCTGCCATCATCCGTTTTTTTATAATGGAAGGCAATGAAAGAATGGATCAAAAAACACAAATTCATCCATTTTTTTTCCTCCATCCATTTTTCATCCTATTTTTTTGCAAAAAATGGGTGAAAAAAACCGATTGCAAAAGCGTAGTGTGAACCCAGCCTAAACTAGAATAATGTACCAACAGCTGTCATTGTACTGACTTGCAGCCAAACTGTGAAATTATGTCTGTCATTTTAACCTCAAATGACAGCCGTAATTTTAAACAGAGAGGGAAAAAAATGAACATTTTTTTTTTTCATACCAGTATTTTACAGATCTGTATAACTTACTGACACCAGTTGATTTGAAAACATTTTTTCTGTCTGGAGTGTCCCTGCTTTTAAACAGAGTGTAGATTTACATCTGGTATCATTTTATGCCACAGAATTTGCATATCTCATATGCTGTTTTTGATACAGATTTGGTTATGGATTTGCTATGCACCTTTGGTAATGCAAAAGGAAACATCTCCAAGTCCTTGGCTAGTTCATATCTACAATCTAAGGCTATGTTCACACTACGTATATGTCCGGCCGTAGTTCGTATGCGGCCGGACATGTGCGGCTGAAACTACGGCCGTGGAAAAATAGACATGCGTCCGGATTGCGAACATGCGGGCGAACCGCGAACATACGCCCGTAGTACAGTTATGCTTCCTAGCTTGTTTCGAAGCGATCTGAAACAGGTCATTTACTTGAAAATCTTCGCCCAGCCCAATAAAACACACAGTACCTTTTGGATCTAAAAATCAAGTTCAATTTGGCTGAAATAAGTCCTCCTTACGGGACCGCAAGGAAATCCACGGCCGTGAGTTGGAACAGTTCCGGCCGCAAACAATGGTCTTGTTCATTTTTCACAACGCCGTATACGATCCGGCCGTAGGCTCATACGTAGTGTACATTGTGCGGCCGGAAATCGTATACTTCCAAGCGTACGCATCGACCTCAGAACTACGGGCGTATATTTGCGGTTCGCACTACGGCCGGAAATATACTTAGTGTGAACATAGCCTAAATCCACACGTCAAACTTGGGTTTTGTGGAAAATTTGTCCAAGGCATAAAATGACACCATGTATGGATCCACCATAATGATAATAATAATAATAATAATAATAATAATAATAATAATAATAAAAGATTGAAGCTAAATACTGTAACTTGCTGTTTTTCATGTTTAATATTCTGTTTCTGCTGATTTACCTTGAAGGAACTATTCCTAAGTTAGGTTGGACACCCGCGTCCCTTTGCTGTATGCGTCTTCCATTCAAAATAATTGCACTGCGAAACCCATTCCAATACAAATATAGCACCAGCTGAAGGTTTCTACCAGTTGGCTCTGTCATTTTTCACAGACTTTAGTGTTTTTTAGTTCCCACTTAATTTTCCACTGGGATATTGATAGCTGGAAATAGCACAACTTTTGCCACCCATCCTGGAAAGCAAACAGATTACAACACATGAGAAAGGAAGGAATGCTGTGTGTTCTATAAAGTAGGCATTGATGTACCTTCCTCTCCACCCTGTCTTGATTAAAGTCATGCCTTAAAAAACAATTACGGACCAACATGTGAACAAGCCGGCCCTTATTTTATATGGCACACTTCAATAAATGGAAAGTAAACAACTTGTACATTTCTACAGTGAGGCTTTATTTGCATTGAATAATATGAATGAAGGGTTTGTGAGGATCTGAATTTATGATTGTAGAATTTCTTGGATATTTGTAACGTCGGTACTAAATAACCAATACTGCTACATTATAACATGTAATATAGAATACATATATATTAGTAATCAGAAGCGTCACTAAGTTCACCAAGCTAAGGCTTTATAGTTGCTCATGCTATGCTATGTATACCTACTGTATTAGCCGTCTTCCAGGGTGGTTTTACACATTTGCTTTTCCGGAAAAATGCTGGAAAAAAATAACTTTGAGAATGCATGGTGTTTTTACAGGGTAATAGAAAATGCAGTATGCTATGGTGGTGGTGTTTTTTAAATTTGTGGTGTTTTTCCAATAGGCCATGACTAGAGATGAGCAAATCAGTTAAAAATTTGTTTTGCAAGGTTCGTGAATATTCTGTCGGATTCACAAATATACAGTACGTGAATCGCATGCAAGCGAATCTCAATAAAAAAGCCAAACCATTGTAGTTACAATAGTGGGACTATTACAGAGAAATGTTTTGTTCAATAGCTATTGGAAATTGGAAAACGTCAATTTATTTATTTTTTTTAAAGTCAATTTTCGTTCTGGTCAGCAGTGGACAGTGGTGGATCAGCAGCACAAAATCTATTTTCTCCAATGACAGCAGTGGACATTGGTATATCAGCGGCATAAAATCTATATTCTTTCTAATAAACCATTAAACACGTTCCAATCCCCTTTCAAGTAACCTTTCACCTCCTTATTTGGCAACCTTTGTATCCCCTGTTAGTTTAAAGGGGTACTCCAGCGGGGGGGGCATTTTTTTCCTGGGACCGGGGAGGAGGTGGCTGAGGGAAACGACATCCACTCACCTCCCTGGTTCCAGCGGTGGGTCCCGCATCGCGGCGCTCCAGTCCCCAGTTCCCGACCGCTTCCTGGTGTCGTCTCAGGTCCAGCCAGTCAGTGACAGAGTCGGGATCTGAGCGGACTTGAAACGGATCCCGCCTCCATCATTGACTGGCTGAGCGGACCTGAGACGTCACGTCTCGGGCTTGCGTCAGACACCAGGAAGCGGCCGGGAACCGGGGACCGGAGCGGGACCCGCCGCTGGAACCGTGGAGGTAAGTGGACGTCGTTTCCTCAGCCACCTCCTCCCCGGTCCCAGGAAAAAAATGCCTCCCCACTGGGGTACCCCTTTAAGTGGCAACAATATGTGTCACTTTACATTTAACTCCAACAAACCAGTTCTCCCGGGTGTATTTAACTCTGCAAGGATGTCAAAGCGTCCAAAGAAGACAGAGGCACAGATGGTGATCCTAACAGGCTTGGACAAAAGGTTGCAGCTCAGTAGTCAATCCCAGAGCAGCAATCATGAGCATGGTCCTCAAGCAGTGCCAACAACAATTTATGCCAAGGGCAAGACATTTCCTCTGCCCTCTCTCCTGTCATGTCTGGGCTGCAAGTCAGCTTTGGAGGACCATCATCAAGAGAGCTTCTGTCAAACCTATCACTCTAGTCTCAACCGCTGTAAACTGAAGATATTTTGGAGGAATGTCAGGACAGTCAGTGATTGCAGGGCAGCATAGAGACTCCAGGGGTTTCTAGGCCACAAAACAATCAGGTGAGCAAGGGAGGAGCAGCTTATGCCACTGGAAGAAGAGTGCTTAGGAGAGCAAAACTTTGTCCCAGACTATGATGAATCTTGGTCCCCAGATGTCACCATGATCAGGGGATGAAAATGTATTTGTTCCACCAAGCCAGCCTCAGTTAGAATCCACACCTCATCGGTCCAGAGGCTAAAGGGGGAGGGGTACAGCATAAGCTAGTCGCCAGACTGGTGTTCAGAAGGCACAGGCACTTCATGGGTACCCCAAGGCAGTGGCAGAACTCAACAACAGTCTAGCTGTGCGCCTGCCTACAAAGAACTGCCCACTGTGATTAGTGTGTGACAATTTCTGCAGCATCTGTGATCATAAAGTGAGTCAGTGTTTAGGTTCAAACTTAGGTACTCCTTCAATTCGTCAGCACATTTAATGCCACCACCCCATTGCCTGGAAGAACTGGGACCCCCACACCATTGCATGCTTGTAACCAACATTGGCTGCAGCTACCATCACGTAGCCCCATCTCTGCAAGTCAGCCTCAGTTTGAAGCAGTAGGTCCCTCACATCTACCTCTGTCTTCTCCATCTGGACCAGGGGGAAAACATCACTATTGCTTGTCTGCAGCCGTCACAATAAGGCAGCACTACGCCAACACCCACTCTACAGCAAAGACGCTAAATGGTCAAATGGCTAAGTTGATTGCCCTGCATTTCTATTCTTAAAATTTTAAACAGAACAAGAAATAAATACAAAAATAAACATACTATATCTTAACTGAAACAAATAATACAAATTAACAAAACATCATGAACCACACCATAAGAAAAAAGTAAAACTATCGCATCTTCACACTCATTCCTCACTAACAACCTAAAAAAGCTTTAACTATAATATATCCTAAATTTATTTTAACGAATACTAACCCTAACATACTAATCAGCTATATACACCACTATATTTAATACAAAACCATATACAATTAACCTACAGTATATAACTAGATAAATGTAAACTCCTTGTTTCAGTTGCATTGTGTTAAACCTAATACCACCTAAAAAAATTAAATATACACAAATAAACTACAACTAAACAAGACATCGTACATAAGGAAACTACAACTAAACATTAACATAATACAAAAATAAACTACAACTAGATAACACAAATAAAAAATGTTTTGGTCCTTGGGATGGTCCCCCATCCCATTCCCCCAGTACATTATTGCCCTGTAGTCTCGCTCTTTCACAAGGCCACCGCTGTAAGGCTGTCCTGCACTTGCGCAGCCTGGGTGAACGCAGCCACACTTGGCCAGAACTGCTTCAGTCCATGGAGGACTGAATTTCGAAGTTGTACACCCCTCAAACATCTGCAGGTGGGTAACATAGTTACATAATGGGCGAGGGTCACTGGGAATGAAAGGGGTTGCATACTTTATTGTACAGAGGATGGAAGGGGTTTAAGAAGGGATTTGAATATGTTTTGTAAAATTTTTGTCACGTGTGTTTTATCCAGTAGTCTGACTAAGGAGGAACTCCACTAAGCAGGAACACTGAGTTAACTTAAACCACAGCACCCACAGATTGGTTTGAATGGATACTGGCTTTACAGCACCCACGCACTGGTTGAGGTGGACACTGGCTTTACAGCACTCACAGACTGCATTCACAGGAGACTGTCTTCACAGCAGCCACACACTGGGATACCAATAATAATAATAATAATAATGTTTTTATTTGTATAGCGCACACAGATTCCGCAGAGATTCACTGTATGTATCGTATCTGTATGTTTTTGAATGTGGGAGGAAACGGAGTACCAGGTGGAAACCCACGCAAACACGGAGAGAACATACAAACTCTTTGCAGATGTTGCCCTTGGTGGGATCTGAACCCAGGACTCCAGCGCTGCAAGGTTTCAGTGCTAACCACTGAGCTACCAATGGGTTACCCAATCACATCACCCACAGCCTGGATTCACTGGACACTGATCACTTCCTCCCACACACTTGAATAATTTTACCCACAGCACCCACAGACAGGACTCATTGGAGACTGGATTTACAGCACCCACACACTGGTTTGAATTGACACTGGCTTTACAGCACCTACAAACTGATTGAAATGGACACTGGCTTTACAGCACCCACACAGTGGTTTGACATGACAGTGGCTTACAGCACCCACAGACTGGATTCACAGGAGACTGTCTTCACAGCAGCCACACATTGGGATACCAATAATAATAATAATAATAAAGTTTTTTATTTGTATAGCGCACACAGATTCCGCAGCGATTCACTGTATGTATTGTATCTGTATGTTTTTGAATGTGGGAGAAACCGGAGTACCAGGTGGAAACCCACGCAAACACGGAGAGGAAACATACAAACTCTTTGCAGATGTTGCCCTTGGTGGGATCTGAAACCCAGGACTCCAGCGCTGCAAGGCTTCAGTGCTAACCACTGAGCTACCAATGGGTTACCCAATCACATCACCCACAGCCTGGATTCACTGGACACGGATCACTTCTCCCACACACTTGAATAATTTTACCCACAGCACCCACAGACAGGACTCATTGGAGACTGGATTTACAGCACCACACACTGGTTTGAATTGACACTGGCTTTACAGCACCTACAAACTGATTGAAATGGACACTGGCTTTACAGCACCCACACAGTGGTTTGACATGACAGTGGCTTTACAGCACCCACAGACTGGATTCACAGGAGGACTAGCTTCACAACAGCCACACACTGGGATACTAATGGGTTAACCACCCACAACCTGGATTCACTGGACACTGACCATGTCTCCCACACACTGGGAAACTTTACCCACAGCACCCACAGACTGGATTCACTGGAGACTAGCTTCTAAGCACTCACATACTGATTTGAATGGGCACTGGCTTCACAGCACCTACACACTGGTTTGAATGGACACTGACCTCTGTGTCTGTATGTATATTTTCGTTTTTTCCCCAATTCTTCAATAAAAATCCTGGAATCACAAGGATGAAAGAATCACTTGACTTGTACGAGGAAAAAAACACCTATACTACTTCACACTAAGATAAGAAAAAGCCAGAAGGAAAAACTGTCAAACAATAAAATAAATAAAAACACTGGCAATTTTTTGTGCTGTGTCTGCTGTTTGTTGCGTCTTTTTTAAATAGAAATCTGAATCACATCTTTAAAGAATCACATGGTTTGCAAAAAGAAAAGAAAGCATTTACTTAACTACACTGTCTGTAGATGAGGCAACAGAAAAGCTCACACATACTTTAATATAGCGTTTTTGTGCAATTTTTTAAATTCAGGTTTTGTAATATTTCAAATGAAAGTTTTAGAGTACAGTACATACATATTTTTTGTTATTGTTGTTGGAAGAAGCAAGATGGAGTGGACTCCATTTAGCCCATTTTTTTTGCATGGAGAGGGGATGAGTCAGCATAAACAGCCCCAAAACAGTGAAAAACAAATAATTTCTTGCTTTGAGCTTTTCAATACTGCAAAAAAGATTTGGGGTGGAATACCCCTTTAAGCATTAAGTCGGGTAAAGTGATCCCAAGTTCCTTCTCCCAGACTTGTATACAGGCACAGGAGGCTCTGCTGTTGCGGAGTTGTTCGATCAGTTTTTCAAGCCAGGTATGTTGTAAGTGTTCTTCAAAATGACAGCTAAAAGGTCTAATCAAATTAAGAAGTCTGGTGTATTTTTGAACAAAAAGAGTTTTAAAAGAAAATAATTATAGTTTCCATGTTCTCTAAGGATCCATTGAGCACATATTCACTCCACTGTCTTGCTGCAGGTACAGGAATGTTCCATTCTCTGTATGCCTAATTATAGAAATACTTATTTGTAAAGCTATAGCTTACTTTCTTGAGCTACATCATTTCTTCTAATGGACATTTCATGCATCGACTGTTTCTATAGTGACTGTAACCAGCTGGTCGCAAGGCTCTTCAGATGCTTCTTGGATTCTCAAATTATTACATGAGTTTATCTTGAACTTCTTTCAAAACTAATCTAAAAAGGGTCAATACCTGGCAGTGTAGATTTTTGTTATTTCAAGTTCTAAGTGGGGACAAGTAGTTAAAGGAAACCAGTCACCACTTTGTGGTCAATGGGGTGTTTCAGGATGTAGAGAACAGCAAACATGGTGAGCTACCATAACTCCCTGTGACTTTAATGGAAGTTACCTAAACAGTATAGCTTTGCAAACTATGCTGTCTATGTAACATCTGTAGTGAACAGCATAGTTCACTGTTAATTAAATGAGAGTTGGGGGGCGGAGCTAGCAGCCGATGGAGGCAGACGTGTAGCTCTGAGCTCCTGCTCCACACAGTCTATTAAGAAGGCCCCACACCGCTCCTACGCCCGATTTCTCCCCTGTTCTATGGGGACCTCCTCAGCAGCCCCAGCCACCCCCAGACCGGGGATCGCCACCCTCGAGCGGTACTTCCTTAGACCGGGAGCGGCGGCACCTGACCTGGCCATACCGGACCTGCGGCCGCCGCGGAGAACGAACCGGACTGCCACCTCCGATCGGCTAGCCAGCCTCCCGGGAACGACCACTAACCGGCTGACGACTCCCTCCGGATCCGTCCAGCCCGCTGCAGACGCGCGCCAGCCGGCAGCCAGCTCCTTCCTGCTCCCGCCGGCGCCATCTTGCCTTGTGACGCAGGTACAGCGGGACCCCTGCCAGCTTCACTTGCGCTCCCTCCTCACTACCGGGAGCACGGCTGCAGTGAGTACATCTCCCGGCCCATCTGCCTGCTCCCCCTCTCTGAGCCCTGAAGCGGTGATCTCCCCCCCTGCAGAGGAACGGGGCACTGTGCCGGACACTCACCCTCACTGGCCTAATAAAGGGGTCACCCCTCCCATCCCGCCGCAGCTTGATCCTACCTTACTGTGGGGACCTCCTTCCCCGCCATGTCGGGACATAACAAGTCACAGAAGGGGGACAAATCACGGCTAAAAACGCAACCCCCGCTCCCCCACGCTTTGGGGACCGTCACCCCTCCTGGCAAGGGCCCTGGACCCTCGGGCAGAGACACCCCACGTTCTGGCATATGGAGCCGCTCCAAGCGGACTCTGACACAGACTCTCTCTCCTAGGGGATTGTCACAGGGCTGTGGTTCAACAACTAATGGCTCAGCTACCCTCCAAAATGACTTTCATTCGCTCCTATCTGAGGTAAAATCCGCCTGTCGTGAGGAGATCTCAGCAGTACGCAAAGACATCCAGGCTGTGGGGGCTAGGGTGGATGCATTGGAGACTGAGCATGACGCTACAAGGGGCTACATTGCGCAGCTACACACTACAGTTGCCTCTCAATCAGCTAGCCTTAATGAGATGCAAAGGCATGTGGAGGATTTGGACAATAGAGGGCGCCGAAATAACATCAGGATCAGGGCCTCCCTGAGGCCACTCAGGATGAGGACTTGCCTGCCACTCTCGAAGCTATATTTAACACTATCCTGGGGGAGCCATCCTCTCACAAAATAAAGCTTGATAGGGCTCACAGGGCCCTGCGGCCGAAGTCTTCTTCAGGGGTTCCCAGAGACGTCATTGTTGTGTCCATGACTTCACTCTGAAGGAACGTATCATGGCCAAAGCACGAAACGCTACGCAACTTCGATTTTGATGGAGCACCTGTCCAGCTGTACCCAGACTTATCCTGGATCACCCTCCAGAAGAGACGCTTTCTTCGCCCACTCCTGACAATTCTAAGGGACAATGATATCCTTTACCGCTGGAACTTTCCTTTTGCCTTAGTGGCTCGCAAGAATGGTCGCACGGCTACCCTGCAGGACATATCTGATCTACCTAGCTTCTGTGACACCCTGGGCATCCGGGAACCCCAAATCGCCAGCTGGACTTTGGCCCCGCCACCGTCACCCCTCCCCTCGGTTTGGCAACCGGCGAGTCAAAAACGCCGGCGGCAGAAATCCAGGGACTCTACTACTGACCGGCAGTCCCCTCCTGGAACTCCTTCCTGAGATGTCTCGCATCGCTTTTTGCAATGTTTGATTGACACCTTACTTATCTCCTGATAACTATAGGGCCTTTTTTCTCTGTTCATTCTATAATACTGTGTGGACATACCACTCTGATCTTTTCTTATGCACTTCTCGTGCTTTCTACTACCTTTTCTTCTGTCCGCTCTTCTCCTCCCCCTCTGGGGTCTTGCCTGCTCTAACCTTGGATGTATTTCCTTAGTGTATAGTAGGCCAATACTAACCCCTTTTCCTTACCGTATTGGTATGGTTTTACTTGCTAAGTGCTTTTTCCAAGACGTTTATATGTTTCCATTATATTTTTGTCCGTTTGTCTTGTCTATGTCGTACCCCCTACTTCCTTTCCCCTCCTTTCCTAGTTTGGATACCCTCCCCGGTTAGCTGGGCATGGATGGCGCCTACCTACTACCTTATCCAGAATAGAGGAGTCTCTTCTACCTGTATCCCTTTCCGGAGGGCTGGTGAGTCTCTACAGTGGCGATTTCCTTTTCTCTATCCCCCAACATGATTACCTGTATTTCATTGAATGTTAAGGGTTTTAAACTCTAATGTCAAAAGGAGACTGGCGCTCAGGGAGCTCAAAGACCTCCGGGCCGATGTGGCTTTCCTACAGGAGGACCCACTTTGATTCCAAGGCTAACTTTAGATTTGCCCGACACACCTACCCTTTAGTCTGCTCGGCTTCCTCGGGAAGTAAAAATCTGGAGTGGCCATACTGTTCTCTCAGCACTGTCCAGTACAAATTGTCTCTACATATCCAGAACCGGGAGGGAGATCTATATAGTGGAGGGTGTCCTCCAGGGGCAAGCCAATCCTATTCTGCAACATCTATGCTCCGAACAGAGCGGCAGATTCCATTCCTTCGCAAAGTACTAAAACGTTGTTGCCTCCTACCCCCCTTCCCCTAGGGTGATAGGGGGTGACTTTAACCTTACGTTCTCAGGCACCTTAGATAGATATTCCCCTGACTAACAGGCCCCCCCCCCTGTGGAACAACTTAGGCTCTCTACCCAGTTCCGTAAATTGATTCGTTTCCCATCAGTTATATGACCTTTGGCGTATGACCACCCTGGGGAGCGACTTTTCTCCTTTTATTATCACCCCCACCAATTACACACAAGGATAGATTACTTTTTTGGCAACATTCCCACAGTTCGCCTCCTGAGAGAGACCACGATTGGACCCAATGTCTTGGTCTGACCATGGGCCCTGTAGTTGTGACTCTGGCCTCCCTACTCTCCCCAACCCGTCAGTGTCACTGGAGGCTAACGACTCTTTGCTTAAAAGCCAGGACACTAAAAACTCCATCCAGTCGTGTATAACCTCGTACTTTGCAGAAAATGAGGGTACCGTTGACTCCCTCTCAGTGTTGTGGGAAGCCCACAAAGCGGTAATCCGCGGACATTGCATAGCCCTGAGCTCTAGGCGAAAGGGATGCCATGGCTAGCATCCTAGAGACTAAACAGACGATTGCTCTCTTGAGACGACACTGACCACCCACCCCTCCACGGGGGACATTGCGCAAGCTGATAGCGGCCAGAGCACGCCTCAGAGACTTGCAGATGCACAAAGTTGAACGTTTTGTTACTATACACTAAGCAGAGATTTTATGAAAGGGTAACAAGGCACACACCTTGTTGGCAAGGCTACTCAATGATCGCTCGGCAGCGCAATCTCCCCAAGCACTTAGGGACCCTCAGGGCACATTGCAAACTCATCCCAGGGACGTTTGCCTCCGTCTTCGTGGACTACTTCTCTAAACTCTACTCTCTCCCTTCCTCTCTTCCCTCAGACCCCTCTGCTCGCAGCCAACACCTCAGGGCCTTTTTGGAAGATTGTAACCTGCCGACCCTTCCCAGGCGGCATTAGAGGAACTGAATTCCCCCTTTACTCTAGAGGAATTGCAAGAAGTTCTGAAATCCTTGCCGTCTGGGATAGCACCAGGCCCTGATGGCTTCACGTACCTCTATTACAAAACCTTCTCTACGGAGCTCCTTCCTAAACTTCTACCCCTCTATAACTCCTTCCTACAGGGTCGCAACCTTCCCTCTTCTCTTCTCCATTCATATATCACCTTTATCCCGAAACCTGGTAAGGACCCCACTTGATTGTTCTAGCTATAGGCCGATAGCTCTTTTGAATTCTGACCTCAAACTATATACTAAATTGCTGGCTAATCGCCTTGGGTTCTGGCTCCCCTCCCTGATCGATAAGGACCAGGTAGGCTTCGTCCCTTGTCGCCAAGGGGCTGATAACACCCGACGAGCGATTGATATTATAGATATCGTAAACAAGCAGGCGGAAAGGGGCCCTGATGCTCAGCTTGGATGCAGAAAAAGCGTTTGATCGCTTAAGCTGGCCGTTTCTTTTTGAAACTTTAAAGTCTATGGGTTCTCGGGTCCCTTTCTGTCTGCCATTCATGGCCTTTACTCCTCCCCTACTGCATCCATTAAACTTCCACATCAGATTTCCACCTCCTTCCACCTTCGGAATGGCACTCGCCAGGGTTGTCCCTTGTCGCCCTTGCTATTCGTTCCTCTGTATAGAGCCCCTGGCCGCGGCGATTAGGAACAACTCGGACATCCGAGGGGTCCGTGTGAAGGACAAAGAATTCAAAATTATGCTATTTGCAGACGATATTCTCCTCTCCCTTACTAACCCTCTTCTTTCCCTGCCTGTGCTCACGATCTTCTCACCTCTTTTGGCACTTTGTCTGGCTATAAAATTAATACCACGAAGACGGAGGCACTACCCCTTAATTTACCCGCTGGCCTGCTCTCCCCAATTGAAGTCAGCATACCCATATAGATGGAGCGACTCTTCCATTAAGTACTTGGGAGTCCGTCTCACACCGACTTATGGTTCCCTTTATGTTGCCAATTACACCACAACTGTTTAAGATCTTAAGGCCCTACTGAACAAGTGGAATGGTTCAACATATCTCCCTCCTGGGTCGCATAGCTCCGTGAAAAGACGGTATTACCAAAACTCCTTTACTTCTTCGAGACCTTACGATTAGAATCCCTATTGCGAGAATTGAAAACGTTGCAATCGGCTATCTTTCAATTATCTGGGCACATAAACGGCACCGCATACCTAACTCTGTACTGATGAGCAATAAGACCCAAGGCGGGCTATCGGTCCCCAATATCCAACTTTATTACTGGGCCACCCATCTCCGCCATGTTTTTGGCTGGGCTTCGCTTCAAACTTATAAAAGATGGGCGATGATAGAAAGCTTTGGTTAGCGCCTATCCACCCGAACTCATACTTATGGGCCTCTCCCCCCTCAACTTCTCCTCCTCTCCCCCTGCTTGGTCCGATACATTTCACTAAACATGTATGGTCCGTTTGTGCCACTAAATTCAACCTTTTTTTTTTGTCATTCCCCTTTAACCTCATTTCTCTTCACTCCGTCCTTGGAGGTGGGCTTGGATCCGGCGGTGGCCCGACTGTGGTCTGGTAGGGGTTTATTCCAATTTGCAGACATAGTAGACCCGGTGACTCGGGAGCTGCTCCCCTTTACCAAGCTGAGTGAAAAACACTTCCTCCCTAATTCTGAATATCTTACCTATTTGAGCATCCGACATTTTATGCAGACGGCATTCGGGGCTCTGGCGGTTTCCAAGCCTACTCCCTTTGAAATGTTAGCCAGGATGGGCTCATCCACACGAGGCCTTATCTCAGCCATCTATTCTATCCTGAACTCGCCGATGGGAGACTCGCCAGCTCGCCATAAATATATGGACTACTGGGAGGGGGTCCTGGCCCGGTCTATTTCACCGGAGCTGTGGCAGATCATATGGAGCAGGGCGGCGACCTCCTCCATCTGTACTAACTATAAAGAAACGCACTATAAATTCATGATGCGTTGGTACCACACCCCCGAATTACTGCATAAATTTAATGCCAGCATTCCTCCGCTATGTTGGAGGTGCAACAGGGCTACGGGCTCCCTGCTCCATATCTTCTGGGACTGTTTAGGCATTAAAACATATTGGAGCCAGGTGGCGGCGCTGATACACTCAGTCCTTGGGATTCATGTGGCTCTGGACCCCCTGACATACCTGTTTAATGTTACCCCCAATCTCTGGGGAAAAGGCCTACTAAGCTTTTGCTCCACATCCTGACGGCAGCTAAATCCCTGATCCCCCGCTCCTGGAAGCAGACCTCTTCCCCCCTCTCTGGATGAGTTACTCGCTAGAATAAAAGATATCAGGGCACTGGAGAAACTGACGGCCTCGTTGAATAATACAATGCCTTTGTTTGACTCTGTTTGGGCCTCCTGGGATACATACTGTGTGGGTGTCGACTCAGTGTAATAGCCTTCGCCATCCTTAGGATTCCAGTGTTCCCCCTCCCTCCTCGACCTACCCCCTCCTTCCCTTTTTGTTCTTCCCCTTGTCATGTGTAGTTTCTGTCTGTTCATCCGATTTACTAGGTTCATTCCAGTTGTCTTACTACTGCTGTAATTCCATAGGTTGACTCCTGTAATTCTCATGACATGGAACATTGTGAAGTCTGTTTTGACTTTGTTTTTTTTTTTGGTATATTTGCTGTAGGTATGATGACACCCTGCATCTGATTTGTTAATGCCTAGCATGGTTTGTTCTTATCTTGTTTGTTACCCCTGGAAATTAAAAAAAAAAAAATCTTCAATAAATATACAATTTAAAAAAAAAAAATTAAATGAGAGTTACACAGGCTTCAGTTATTGTAGACCAATTAACCATCTCTGGTGACTATGAACACGCCAGAGAGGGTCGGAGAGCTCTTCATCTAATAATAAGGGCGGGACACACATCTAGTAACATAGTAACATAGTAAATAAGGTTGAAAGACGACAAGAGTCCACCAGGCCTCTCTTGAACTTATTTAATGAATCGGCCCTGACAACATCATGTGGCAGAGAGTTCCACAGTCTTACCGCTTGTACAGTAAAGAACCTGCGTCGATGCTGATGATGAAATCTTCTTTCCTCTAGACATAGAGGATGCCCCCTTGTCATGGTTACAAACCTAGGAGTAAAAAGACCACTACAAAGATCCCCCAGGTCCTTTTCGGAAGTAGTTTTACCCAGTGTTTTATTATTTAGCACATAACTGTACTTATTATTTCTACGGCCCAAGTGCATAACCTTACATTTATCCACATCAAACTTCATTTGCCATTTCACCGCCCAAGCCTCTAGCTTCTCCAAATCCCTCTGTAATATGATATTATGCTCCTCTGTGCTGATTACTTTACCCAGTTTAGTATCATCTGCAAAAATGGAGATTCTACTCTGTAGCCCCTCTACAAGATCATTAATAAAAAATATTAAAAAGAAGTGGACCGAACACTGAATCCTGTGGTACCCCACTAGTAACTAAAACCCAATCTGAATATGTTCCATCAATGACCACCCTCTGTTTTCTATCACACAACCAGTTACTTACCCATTTGCATACGTTTTCCCCGAGTCCCAGCATCCTCATTTTGTAGACCAACCTTTCATGGGGCACAGTATCAAATGCCTTGGAAAAGTCCAGATACACATCTAAGGGACATTTATGGCTTATCCTGCAAATATTCCATAAATGTCCTAGATGGGTATACCCCTTTAAGTAAAGAGCCACTTTAAATATAATAATGCATCCTCTCTAGCCAGTGATTCGAGTGATTCCTGATCTCGCACAGAAAATAGCGTGAGTGCAAAATACCGTCAAAGCACAAAATCGATGATACTTAGTCATAATATAGCCCCCCCAAAAAAGGAATAAAAAGTGATCAAAAGGTCACATATATGCAATTGTGGTACGGATAGAAACTAAAGATCATGGTGCAAAAAATAAGCCCTAATACAGCCCTATAAACAGAATAAAGCAAATTTAAGCACACAATCACGACGCGGCGTGGACACACACGCTGCCATTATGTTAGTACCGTGGGGAATGACAAGTGATTGTTTTCCACCCCAAGATAGGTGAAGGTCTGTAGAGTTTTATATGACATAGCAAAACAGAGCCATGATTAAGGGCCAGTAAGCCCGAAACGCTTCGGCTTTTTAAATGCTAATCGTTTGTGTTATTCCTCACATTGGGTTACCCTTGGGTCCAGGGACAACTTTGTAACGCCTGGATCCACTGAACTGTCACTAGCGATGGTGGTAACCGCACCAGGGAGCGGAGTCTAAGGGGGCGCTGGTTTTCACCAGAGCCCGCCACAAGGCGGGATGGACTTACTGCGGCAGGCGTTCCCCAGGTCGCTACCCCTGGCTTGGTTGCTAGTGACAGCAGGCGAGGCGTGGCAGGAGCAGTAGGCAGATGGTAATGCAGGCAGAGGTCTGAAGGCGTCACCACAGGTGGCAGGCAGCACACAGGAACAATGGGTAAGCAGCGGACAGGGACTAGGGACCGGGACTGAGGACAGGGACTAGGAACAAGGACTGAGGTCAGGAACAACCGGGAGCTGGGCCAAACGCTATGGGAAGCATGTAGAGGCTTCAACACCTGGGAGGGGGCAGGGCTGGAACTTAT
This sequence comes from Dendropsophus ebraccatus, assembly GCF_027789765.1. Classification (NCBI taxonomy): domain Eukaryota; kingdom Metazoa; phylum Chordata; class Amphibia; order Anura; family Hylidae; genus Dendropsophus; species Dendropsophus ebraccatus. The sequence continues at coordinate 13,511 of NW_027210465.1, read as the reverse complement.
AGGGGAGTGAATGACACTAAAACCAATTAGGAGCGCACTGCCCCTTTAAATCTGAGACAGCCGGCGCGCGCACGCCCTAGGAGGCGGGGCCGCGCACGCTGGCCGGCACAGAGACGGGCAGGAACGAGGCAAGGTGAGGTGCCCTCCTGGGCCGAAGTAGCCGCAGCGCCGGGTCCCTGCATGTGGACACCGGCTGCTGCGGAACTGGGTGAGGAGTCACGGCGGCGGTCCGGAGCGTGGGACGCCGCTATGGCCCTAACAAACTTTCACGTGCTCCTAGAGTGCCCAGAATTATATTGAAGGAACCGAATCCGAGTGCTGACTACCTACTGCCTTTTGGTTTGTGCTTTGAGTTGCCTAGCAATGAAATAATATCCAGTGCGGTGACCACCATTTCTCTACATGTAAAACACACCCTATAAAGTACTTTATCTGCTACACTATACATTCTATGACACATAGGTGGTTCAGATCTCAATAAGTCTAGAAAAGCTGCACAAGAAATCTTCTAAAAAAAAATTAAGAAAAGGGAAATAGAAAAAAAACGTTGTAAAGAGATAAGAGATATTGGCTTTGTGAACCATCTCCCATTGTGTGTTCTTTAATGCCTCTTTTGCTTTTATCACAATACATATTTATTGAAGCCTTTGCTTCATGAGGACACATTGAGGAAGGAGGCATAGCTGTTTAACAAATGCTGCATGACGGAATTTCAGCAGTAGATCCTTCTAGAATATATAAGTTAGGTCAGTGAGTTCAGCTGTATTTGCATCTAGTCACGTAGATTTCAATGACCTGCATTTGATATATTGCTGCCAGTGTCATGCCTTTATATGAGCCATATACAGAGGTAGGGATGAGCGAACTTTTGAAAAGTTCGGTTCGGTTTGATCCGGCGAACTTTCGTGAAGTTCGGATCGGTCCGAACCGAACCGAAAACGAACCTTGCTCTAACGGCTGAATAATTGCAGCTACAATAGTGGGAGTGTGATAGGGTATAGTTTTGTTTAGTTACAGTTGATATTACAATGAAAAAAATGGGGGGAAAAAAGTGCAAAAATAATGAGAGAAAAAAAATTATAATAGGAATAATATAATAAGTATACGGTGTGTGGGTTTGTACCCTAATAAAATATAGTGAATAAAAGTGCCAAAATAGTGACAAAAATATTGGAAAAAAAGTTTACAAGGAGGATGCGGCAGCACTTGATTGCACCCAGGCCAGTATTGTTGAGAAGAGACAAGTTGAGCAGCAGGAGGAGGCAGCAGTTCATGCTCGCCTCTCAGGCCAGTATTGTTGAGAAGAGACAAGTCGAGGAACATGAGAAGGCAGCAGTAGATTGCTTTCCTCTCAGGCCAGTGTTGTTGAGAAGAGACAAGTTGAGCAGAAGGAGGAGGCAGCAGTTGATTGCTCGCCTCTCAGGCCAGTATTGTTGAGAAGAGACAAGTTGAGGAACAGGAGGAAGCAGCAGTAGATTGCTCGCCTCTCAGGCTAGTATTGTTGAGAAGAGACAAGTTGAGCAGCAGGAGGAGGCAGCAGTTGATTGCTCGCCTCTCAGGCCAGTATTGTTGAGAAGAGACAAGTCGAGGAACAGAAGGAGGCAGCAGTAGATTGCTCGCCTCTCAGGCCAGTATTGTTGAGAAGAGACAAGGTGAGCAGCAGAAGGAGGCAGCAGCAGTTGATTGCTCGCCTCTCAGGCCAGTATTGTTGAGAAGAGACAAGTCAAGGAACAGGAGGAGGCAGCAGTAGATTGCTCGCCTCTCAGGCCAGTATTGTTGAGAAGAGACAAGTTGATCAGCAGAAGGAGGCAGCAGTTGATGGATTCCAGTCCAGTATTATTGAGGAGAGGCTACTTGAGGAGGAGGCAGCAGTTTATCGATTTCAGGCTAGTATTATCGAGGAGAGGCTACTTGAGGAGGAGGAGGCAGCAGTTGATTGATTCCAGGCCAGTATTATTGAGGAGAGGCTACTTGAGGAGGAGGCAGCAGTTGATTGATTCCAGGCCAGTATAATTAAAAACAGACTACTTGAGCAGCAGTAGGAGGAGGCAGCAGTTGATTGATTCCAGGCCAGTATAATTAAAAACAGACTACTTGAAGAGCAGGAGGAGGCAGCAGTTGATCGATTCCAGGCTAGAATTATCGAGGAGAGGCTTCTTGAGGAGGAGGCAGCAATTGATCGATTCCAGGCCAGTATTATTGAGGAGAGGCTACTTGAGGAGAAGGAAGAGGCAGCAGTTGATTGATTCCAGGCCAGTATTATTGAGGAGAGGCTACTTGAGGTGGAGGAGGAGGCGGCAGCAGGAGAAGGCAGCAGTTGATCGATTCCAGGCCAATATAATTAAAAACAGACTACTTGAAGAGCAGGAAGAGGCAGCAGTTGATCGATTCTAGGCCAGTATTATCAAGGAGAGGCTACTTGAGGAGGAGGAGGCAGCAGTTGATCGATTCCAGGCCAGTATTCTAGAGGAGAGGCTATTTGAGGAGGAGGAGGCAGCAGTTTATCGATTCCAGGCCAGTATTATTGAGGAGAGGCTACTTGAGGGGGAGGAGGAGGAGGAGTCAGCAGTTGATTGATTCCAGGCCAGTATTATTAATTCAGGCACGATTCATCTTCACAAAAGTCAGGATCTCAACACTGTGGCAAGAGAGCCTAGTTCTTTGCGGTGTTACGATGTTACCCGCTGCACTGATTACCCTCTCTGACGCCACACTACTAGCTGGGCAGGACAGCAGAGCCAAGGAAAACTCTGCCAGTTGAAGCCAAATCTCCAGTTTCTCTGCCAGCAGAGCAGTTGATTGATTCTAGGCCAGTATTATTAAAAACAGACTACTTGAGGAGCAGGAGGAGGCAGCAGTTGATCGATTCCAGGCCAGTATTCTAGAGGAGAGGCTATTTGAGGAGGAGGAGGCAGCAGTTTATCGATTCCAGGCCAGTATTATTGAGGAGAGGCTACTTGAGGGGGAGGAGGAGGAGGAGTCAGTAGTTGATTGATTCCAGGCCAGTATTATTAATTCAGGCATGATTCATCTTCACAAAAGTCAGGATCTCAACACTGTGGCAAGAGAGCCTAGTTCTTTGCGGTGTTACGGTGTTACCCGCTGCACTGATTACCCTCTCTGACGCCACACTACTAGCTGGGCAGGACAGCAGAGCCAAGGAAAACTCTGCCAGTTGAAGCCAAATCTCCAGTTTCTCTGCCAGCAGAGCAGTTGATTGATTCTAGGCCAGTATTATTAAAAACAGACTACTTGAGGAGCAGGAGGAGGCAGCAGTTGATCGATTCTAGGCCAGTATTATTGAGGAGATTCGACTTGAGGAGGAGGCAGCAGTTGATTGATTCCAGGCCAGTATTATTGAGGAGAGGCTACTTGAGGAGGAGGCAGCAGTTGATCGATTCCAGGCCAGTATTATGGAGGAGAGGCTAATTGAGGAGGATGAGGCAGCATTTGATCGATTTCATGCCAGTATTATTAAAAACAGACTACTTGAAGAGCAGGAAGAGGCAGCAGTTGATCGATTCCAGGCCAGTATTATCGAGGAGAGGCTACTTGAGGAGGAGGAGGCAGCAGTTGATCGATTCCAGGCCAGTATAATTAAAATTAGACTACTTGAAGAGCAGCAGGAGGCAGCAGTTGATTGATTCCAGGCCAGTATTATCGAGGAGTGGCTACTTGAGGAGGAGGAGGCAGCAGTTGATCGATTCCAGGCCAGTATTATCGAGGAGAGGCTACTTGAGGAGAAGGAGGAGGCAGCAGTTGATTGATTCAATGTCAGTATTATTAAAACAGACCAGTTGAGAAGCAGAAGAAGGCAGCAGTTGATGGCTCTCAGGCCAGTATTGTTAAAAACAGACAAGTTGAGATGGCAGCTTCCGCAGCTCTTGATTCCACCCAGTATGTTTGCAAATAGACAATTGACGGTGGGGGCATTAGTAGGAGTATTCTTTTGGACCCAGAGGGACCTAGTACAGACAACTGAAGTTTGAAGCTAAGGATATGCACGTTTGTAAAAATCATTCTTTAAACATGACAATGTTGATGTAAAGTTCCGCACAGGACAGTCAACGTTAAAAAAAACAAACCTCTAACATTACACCTGGTCTAGCAGGATACGGTAAAATAGACAGAGAACCTCACCCACAGAATCCATGAGGTGAAGAAAGGACATTTAAAAAGGCACAGATTCAAGAAGGCTTTACCCCAGTTCCATCATCCAAAAATACGTGTCCAATTTTCATTAAATTGACACCTCACTGGCACTTGCTTTACAAATTGACGCAACTACTCTGGTGTCAAACCTGTTGAATCTGGGCCTATGGCTGTTGGCGATACACACACACATATATATATATTTTATTTTAATTTTTTTCCGTAACACCAGTCTGATGTTCTAACCGAGTGTAGCGTCCAATCCAATGGATGTATGCTTTTGTGTTTTTTAAGTGTTGTCACCAGCTGGCTTAAAGGATAGGTCCGGTCAATTTATAAGCTTCTGGGTCAAGTAAGGGTACAGAAAGTTATTGATTGCCTGGACTTATCTTTTAAAGTGGGTAGGGAAAAAACCCCTGATGGGGTATGGGAGTGACCTCCCACCGTCGCTTTTGTCACTCCCAAAAAACCTCACCCTATGGGTACCTTCACATGTGGCTGCGGGTCTGCTGAGTAAAATCCACAGGGCCTTTTTATACCTTTCACCAATGGCATTCAGTACTAGGGTGCCGGCCGGACATACGTAGTTCTGTGCTGAACTGGGTATTTGCGCCCAGCCCCATAGTACTGAAGGTGGCATAAAATCAGCCAACGATGCGCTGTGGATTTTAGCCAGCAGGGAACCACAAAAAAGCCTCCCATTGTAAAGGCACCCGTAAAGAAGGCAAGATAACCTGCCTTTTAGCAACTGTTTGTTGCTGTAACTAACTGTGGTGGTTTTTTATATCACAGTTAAAGGACAGCAGCCTCCGTGATATATACCCCATAGACAGCCTTATTCCACGCGTGACTGCATGAGAGGCGTGAAATAATTTGCACACAGAAGAACCCGATCGGGATTTGCGGTGCAAGATTTCACTACTCTCATGATATCCACAAAATACCTCAAGAACAGTTAGTACCCGCTCACAAAACGGTGAGTAGTGTTCCTTGGCACGGCTATAGTTCACAAAAGGTTAAATCCACACTTTTGAAGCATAGTCGTGGGGATTATTTTAGGGTTGCTACTGTTCTTGGGGTATGGGTTGGACAGTGCACTGGTGTGAGGCATTAATCTGGTGTGGAGATGTTAAATGGCCAACACACCATGGGCATCAAATTTGGAAATGGGGGTCTGTTTTTTCAAATGTATCTGAATTAAGTTGGGAATTTTTAAGGTGATTTTTTTTTAAAAAAATTGGGGTCTAAGGGGGGAACATTACTTAAAGGGGTAGTGAAGCCATCTTCGGACGGCCGGGCCGAATCCCTCCGACCGTCCTGAGTGCCGGCCGCCCTCTGCAGCGTCATCAGCTGCTCAGCCGCGATTGGCTGAGCATAACTGTGCTCAGCCAATCGCGGCTGAGCAGCCGATGACGCGGTCGCATCATCAGCTGCTCAGCCGCGATTGGCTGAGCCAAACTGTGCTCAGCCAATCGCGGCTGAGCAGCTGATGACGCGGCTGAGCAGCCGATGACGCGGCAGAGGGCGGCCGGCACTCAGGACGGTCGGAGGGATTCGGCCCGGCCGTCCGAAGATGACTTCACTGACTGAAGATCGGAGAAGAGCACACCACACTTCCGGGTACACGGGTGGAGGTGGTGGGACACGAGGAAGGGGGCCATTTACAGACATAACATACATTACAAAGTTGTATAACTTTGTAATGTGTGTTATTCTGTGAATATTTCTTTACCGCCGCACTACCCCTTTAATAAGTTAAATTACGAATTTTTACGTTGGTCACATATTTAGGATATTAGGTCAATTTCTTGGACACACGGATTGCCATGCAAGACGGGTGACTGATGACTTAGTCATTCACATCAGGCAGGGGGTGGTATAATCCAATGTAACCCAGGCACGATTCCTCTTAACAAAAGGGAGCATCTCCACACTGTGGCAAGAGAGCCTCGTTCTTTGCGGTGTTACGATGTTACCCGCCGCACTAAATACCCTCTCTGACGCCACACTACTGGCTGGGCAGGACAGCAGAGCCAAGGCAAACTCTGCCAGTTGAAGCCAAATCTCCAGTTTTTCTGCCCAGTACTGCACGGGGTCGGTGACACTTTGGGGCAGGGTGGAATCAAGGTAGGCAGTGACCTGGTGGCTGAGCTCATGCTGGTCCACACCATGAGTCCGGTGCTGTGTCCTTTCTTCACCAGCTGGCTGCATGAAATCGCTCATGAGGGCTTGCAGGCTGTAGCGACTTCTGACGCCTCCACTAGTGGTGGTGGGAGTGGAGCGCGCTGGTTCCCCCCCAGAGGATGTTGTCTGGGAACCTGGCTGGTCTCGCAGGTAAGTTGAGACCAACTGACTGGTGAGCATGTCCCTGTAGTACACCAGTTTAGCCTCCCTCTGTGATGGCGGGAAGAATTCTGCCATTTTGCGGCGGAAGCGAGGGTCCAACAGGGTGGCCAGCCAGTATTGGTCCCTCTGGCGGATGTCCACAATCCGGCTATCATTCCGCAGACACTCCCGCAGACACCTTGCCATCTGCACCAAGGACAATGAGCGCCTCTCCACTGTCCTCGATATAGTTCTAGGGTCTTCTGGGGTCTTCCTCCTCTTCCTCTACCACCTCATCCTCCATCTCCTCCGGTGATGGAGAGGCAGAGAAGCCAGGTGGCGGTGTGCGGAATGGCTGAGCGTAGACATCTTCCTCCTCCTCAACCTCCATCTGCACTTCATCCAGCTCTGGGCTCAAGGCGATGTTCAGCCTTGGAGTTGTGGCCTGGAATCCTCGCTGATAATGTTGGCCAGCGCACTTTCCAGAACATGGAGGAGTGAGATGATGTCGTTGATCCCATAGTCCTGCCTGCTCACAAAGAGAGTCGCGTCCTCAAAAGGGATAAACAATTGCCAGACTTCCCGCATTAACTGCCAGTGTGTTACTTGGAAGTCGCAGTGTGGCGTGAAGCTGCCTGATTGCCCCATGAGGTAGTCTCAGGCGGTCGGGCATATGGAGGGCAGAATTCCATCGGGTTGGCACGTCGCAGATTGCCGATGTTGGGGCATACCGCGCTGTCTCTGGATTCTGAGCAGGGTGTTCCTTGCAGCGTAGAAGTGGCTGAAATGTTTGCACACTCTACGTGACATCCTCATAAGGTCATGTAGTGCATGAAATGATCGGAGAAACCTCTGCACTATAAGGTTGATCACATGTGCCATACAAGCTGTATGAGTCAGCCCTCCCCGCTGAACTGCAGAGACTATGTTCCTCCCGTTGTCCGCTACGACACTTCCCACCGTTAGTCGACGTGGGTCAGCCATTCAGCTATCACTTCCCTGATGGTCCGGAGGAGATCCTGCCCACTGTGGGTTCGTTGACCAGGCTCACCAAATGGAGGACAGCCTGAAAGCGGGGCCTGACATTGTGGTAAGACACTGGGTCAGTTGGACTGCAGTGGTGGTGGAGTCAGAACTTGTGCTACCCGCTGCTGGCCGCCTAAAGCACCGTGGAGGTGACAGTGGCAAGAATGGGCCAACTTTCTGATGGTCTCCTGGAGGATGTTGACCCAATGGGCAGTAACGGACATGTACTGCCCATGCCCATAATTAGAGGACCAGACATCAGCACTCAGGTGCACTGTCTTGGACACCGAGGTCACAATGAGTCGCCAACCTTTCTCTTCACATAACTGTGAAGTGATGGGACAGCTTTGCTAGAGAAGTAGTGGCAGGCTGGGGACTCGCCATCTGGGGTGCGCACACGCCACGAAATCCCTGAAAGGCTGGGAGTCCACAACATTAAAAGGCAGGGCTGAAGCACCAGCAGCTTAACCAGGTGTCCGGTCAGTTTCTGTGCCATGGGATGGCTGCTAGAGTACACCTGACGTTTGGCCATGGACTCGGTCAGGGATTGCTGCCTCATTAGGGGTGTACATGGCAGTGAGACTGTGCTGCTGCTGGCAACTGAGGCTGACGAGCCCTGAGTTCCAGTGAGAGGATGCTGCATGATGGGATCTGCAGTGTATGGTGCATCCTGACAGGAGGTGGTATTTGGGTCATGGTTTTTCTAGACCTGTTGGTGTTGCCTTTCCATGTGCTTCCTCATGGATGTTGTCCCAAGATTATCACCCCTGCCACGACTGACCCTCTCATTGCACAGCAGGCACAGAGCGATGTGCTTATCTGTCCCCAGGCGAAAGAACTGCCAGACGACAGAGGACCGTGGTTTGCTGCCAGCCACGGCGGGGTCTTGCTGGTTGTTCACTGCCACCGCTGCCTGAGGGTCCCCTCTCAGGACCAAGGCTTAAAGGTATTGATGAAGTCTGCTGGTAGGTTGTCTTCTACCCCTCCCTCTTGTACCTTGCTTCCTTGCACCAGTGGGATGTTGCTGCTTAGGTAGCACCTCACTTTCCTCCCCTGATGATGCCGAAGATAATGCTGCTTGAGGGCGCCACGTCCAATCAGCGACATTATTATCACCACCACTGCTACTTTGCTCCAGGGGCTGGGACAGGATCTCAGGTGTGGCACTGGATGCCCCTCCCTGACTCTGTTGACTGCTTACAGCCAAAACCTCCTCTGCAGTCTCTGCACGTTCCACCAGCTGCCTTTGGGGGACTACAAGGGCAAATCAAGGTTTGCCAAGAGTTCCCTTGCAGAAGGTGCCCCAAAGGTGAGTGGCATATTAATAACAGGGGACGGGGCAGAGGACTGTCGCTGACCGACCGTCCCATGTAAGGGTGGTGTCGGATGATCCAGCTGACCTTGTTTGGGAGCTTTGGGCAGTGGAACTGGAGGATTGGGTAAGCCAATCTAGAACCGCTGGCTGTGTGGTTCTTACATGACCCGTGGGCGTCTGGGGTAGCTGCACCCTGCTGCCACGCCTGTTGCCCTGGCTGCCACCAGGCCTGGTGCTGCCACTTCTCCTACCCTCACCGCCTGCCGTTGCAGTCCTTGCCTGGGAAGTGCTGGAAGTAGGACGCTTGGATATAGTTCTTTGGTGGGTGTAAATTTTGAAAAAGAAATAATCTATTGCTAGAAGGCATAAAATTTCAGTGACTATTGCTATGTGGGTTGGAGGCACCCAGCAAAGCAGAAATGTACAGGTTATCATAAAAAAACTATTTTTTTTCATTTTTTTACTTTTTTTTTTTGGTTGCGGGTGGCTAAACGGGTTTGACGGCAACCAGCAGTCACCTAGCGTCACCTAGAACAGCTTATCACAAACAAACAAACAAACAAAAAACTTTTTTTACTTTTTTTGAAGTTTTTTTTAAACTTTTTTGGTTGCGGGAAGCTAGCGGGGTTGACGGCAACCAGCAGAGCACAAACGGACAGCTTTGTGGGGCGCTGACTTAGCGTCACTTAGAACAGCTGATCACAAACAAACAAACAAACTTTTTTTTTTTAAGTGTTTTTTTTACTTTTTTGGTTGCGGGTGGCTAAACGGGTTTGACGGAAAGCAGCAGAGCAAAAACGGACAGCTTTGTGGGGCGCTGACTTAGCGTCACCTAGAACAAGCTGATCACAAACAAACAAACTTTTTTTTTTTTTTTGAAGTTTTTTTTAAAGTTTTTTGCTTGCGGCTATACACGGTTAAAGGCACCCAGCAGAGCAGCAACGTCTAGGGTCTCCTCTCTGTCACGGAACAGTAGATGGTTCAATGCTACGTGTCCTGAGTGACTCTTCTCACTTTTCTCTCCCTTTTCTTTTTTTTATTTTATCTCCTATCTCTCCCTAGATATCACAATTTTTGAGTTAGATGCCTATCTTTCCCTCTCTCTACCTAACTCTTGATTTCTCAGCCTCTATCACTATGTATGGGCTTATCAAGCTTTCCCTGGATCTTGCGATTTTTTTTTTATCTTCCTCTCCTGCTTCTCTCACAAACAATATATACTCCTTCTCTATCTCTCCCTGTACATATCCAGTTGTTTGGATATGTAATCTATGTGTTTTCCCTCTCTGCCTAACGTACACCTCCTTTCTCTCTGCCGTCTGGAAACACAATGAGGAACTGCAGCCAGGCTCAAGCACTTCCTGTTCCTGGAGTGACGTCACACACCTTGATATTCACATAAAAACAGGATACAAAGGATTATAGGAGCAATAATCCCTTGTATCTTGTTCTATTCTCTGATTAAATACAGTTTGCGACGCCGTTGCGATTTTAACGAACTTCGTAACAAACTTTTTGAAAGTTCGGTTCGGTTAAAGAACCGAACTTTTGCAAAGTTCGTAACGAATCTGGTTCGTAACGGTTCGGTTCGCTCATCCCTATACAGAGGACTGAGGAAACATGGGGAATAATTCAAGGTTCTGTTGAGTAACCAAGAGACACCCTCCCCAGGAGACACTCTTCTAGCAGTGGTTGTTTCAAATAATAGTTTTGAAACATTAGTCACTTATGATTAGCCCCTGTCCAAGATTAGTCTCTCACCCAAAAAAAGGTTAAGACTTCTCAATAGAGAAAGCAGTAAACCAAGTATAGTCAAATGCAAGATACAAATACAAGTAAAAAGCAAAAGCCTAAGCTATGCAGGATTCTTCGCAAAGACTGTGTGTACCTCTAGATAGCATTTACTGTAGGAAACGTACAGACACGAAATCACGGGGGTGGGACATAGCATAAACCTGCACCTGCAGCAGGTATGTAGAAGTCAAGAGTGACAAGTAGAGTGCCTCTCACTTTGGGCGGTCCTGCTCCGCGCAGGGTACAGTCAGGAGTTTGCAGTTATATAATGCTGACTGCAGCCCTCTACTCCTCCCGATGACCGGTATTGAATTGGTAGAAGTCTATGCAGGAAAAGTCTTCGGTGCTGGTGGAGTGTTTAAATCAGGCGGACACCATGATAAAGAATAAATGAAAGTTTTGTTAAATAGACCGCATTTTGAGGGCTAACCCCACTTCTTTAGGTCTAATATGATGTTACTTTGTTTTTTTATCTGTATGTCAGTGCATTTTTCTCTATAGAAGGTGAGGTGAGAATATCTCTGTGATGTGTATAGAAGATTTTTTTTTTTTTTTTTTTTTTAAATAAAATAAAATGTCCAAATGCCTTGATATAAATTAAGAGATATTGTATGGCCAAGATTGAGAAGTTTTTTTGTGATAGTTTTATACAGTAGATATTGAAGGGAGAACTGGAGCTGACTTGCCTTTAGTGATTCCTGCTTCCAGGCTTGTTGATCAGGGAGAAAGAGGCCCAGATTTGATGATGTCACAGGAGGCTTTGCTGTCTCCCACCCCCTGGGTGATTCACAATGCCTAACCAGCCCTTTCACCTACACCTGAGCAGACAAGGAGTGACAGAAGCAGGTGCTGCAACTTCACTCATTGTGCAATAGTCTCCAGGGAAATTAGGGCTATGTTCACACATGTTGGAGTGTCACTGCAGTACTGCAGCATCTTCACAAAAATGATGCAGTAACACAATTAAATGATGCTAAATGGCACAAAGGATCAGAGTCGGCACTGCGAATCCCACCTGGGCAAAAAAATTAAGCATAAACAGTATATCCCATGTAAGATAACATCAGATAAAATACAGCAAGTGTGAAGCTACCCTGAGAGTTCATTCACATGTACCGAATTGGCTGAGCAAGCTGTCGGTGAGAGGAAGACCTGAGCCAGAGAGAATAGGAGATGTGTGGACAAGCAAGTATGACTGCTTATTGTTTTTTTACTGTACTAACAGCACAATTAATAAGCTTTTACAAGGCTATGTACTCCATTCTGGAAGTGGAGTGAAAATTTGCTGCAAGAATTGAGTGCCATAAACTATAATAATAATAATAATAATAATAATAATAATAATAATGCAAAAAGGTCTGCAGAGCCTCAGTCACGAGTCTCAAAACACGGGAACACCCAGATCTGACACTTGAGAAAGAAGTCGGCACGACTTCGAAATGGGTTGTGTATTTTAAAATAAATATTTTATAAATCTATTGCCTTTCTTGGACCTGCGCCCGATGTTACCCAAGGTTTGGAGTAAAGGAATTATTACTTTTAAATAGCAAAGGAATGGCTCCTGTACAAAGACCATAAAAACCATCATATTAAGTGGTCCCTTCAGTCAATATCCAACCCAATTATGAGTCTGATGATATGACCAGGGAAATACCAAGCCAGCTATCCATCCAGGTTGGATATTGACTGAAGGAACCATTTATTATGGTGGTTTTGGTCATCTCTGTACAGGAGCCATTCCTTTGCTAGGTCCTTCCCTGGAGGGATATCTGGCTAGTCCCATGTTTTGAGACTGAGACTCCGCAGACCTTTTTGCATATTGATGTTTCCCGGGGGCAATGCACCTAGGATTTTATTAAGCGCACTAACCAGCAGCTGACAATGTCTTCTTTGGCTAGTCTCCCTGAGATCAGTGAACTGTTAGCTGTATTGGACTACTAGGCATTGCTCCCACCTAGCCAGAATTCTGCTCCACACTGATGAGGAGCAACACCCCTGAAACAGCTGTCTGTGTATGGATACCTGGCTTTGGTATTTCCCTGGCCATATCATCAGACTCGTAATTGGGTTGGATATTGACTGAAGGGACAACTTAATATGGTGGTTTTGGTTTTTCCCTGGAGGGATATCTAGTCCCATAACTGAGACTCCCCTGACCTTTTGAGTATTGATGTTTCCCAGGGGCAATGCACCTAGGATTTCACAGGATGTTTTTACAGGATGTTTGCTGTATTAATAGTAATTAGTATCGCAGCAGATTTCACTGCTAACCTTGCAGAAGGAAATCTTCTGCAGTACGATATGTGTAAATGGACCCTTAGACTGCCTGATATTATTTTACGTCACCTGTTACTTGGTTTAATCTTTGCCAGAATTGTGCCCTAGACTTTTGGTGCATGGTTTTATGTCTCCAATAACACGTCCTTTATCTATAGTCACACCCATCTTGCCAAAGCCAAAATGGTGGAACAAGGCTTCTGAAACACGTGTCCTGTGTGATGCACAGCATGTGGCATTTTTTTGCCCAAATTGTGCCACTATGCTGGGGAATTTACTAAGTCTTTCATTGCACTAGATTAATTTTAGACAGGCTGTTTAAAAGTACACTATTCTTGTACTTTTATAAAGTTCACAAAAAATGACATTGTAAAAAATGACATTCAAAAATGACATTTAATGTACAAATGACATTCATCTTTTATAACAACAACTATCTTTCTGCAAATAACATAAGTTATTTTTTTTATAGCTGTTTTGAAAGACATATACAAGGATAAACCAGCAGCATTCTGTTCTCTTGTAGTTTAAGGAATGTGAATTTATTCCATATAAAGGTGCGACGCTTCAACCGTCTCTTGCGATCTTTTTCAAGCTGTTTTGAAAGGCAGCTATCATTCTT